>NC_069502.1:1160817332-1160822332 GCF_027579735.1 Bombina bombina
AAAAAAAAAAATAACCGCCCATACGAAGTATTAAGAAAAAAAATAAAATAACCGTCCACACTAAGTAAAAAAAACCCAACTACATAAAAAATTATTAACCCCTAAATCCGCCAACCCCCCCATTGCAAACTAATACAATTAACCCCTAATCCACCATTCCCCCACATCGCAAATTAAATAATTTATTAACCCCTAAACCACCACCCACCACCAACGCAATAAACTTCATTAACATATTAACCCCTAATCTGCCAAGCCCCCACAACACATTAAACCTAATTTACCTATTAACTCCTAAACCGCTAATCCCCACAAAGTAAATAACTAATTTAATGACTAAGCCCCCTAACCTAACACCCCCTAAATTAACCCCTTAATTACATAAAATAATAAAATACTACATTACAATTAAAATAAAAAATCCTAACAGTACTTTAATTTAATGTAATCTTAGGTTTGTTTTTTTAATCTAAAATTACACAAAATAAAAAAGGCTAAACTTATAACCCACTTTATCCAAAATAAAAAAAATAAACCTAATCCCTATGAAAATAAAAAAGCCCCCCAAAATAAAGATACACCCTAATCTAAGAATAAACTACCAATAACCCCTAAAAACATAAATTATGCTTACCTGATAATTTTATTTCCATCGACAGGAGGAGAGTCCACGGCTTCATTCATTATTAGTGGGAATTAAGAACCTGGCCACCAGGAGGAGGCAAAGACACCCCGGCCAAAGGCTTTAATACCTCCCCCACTCCCCTCATCCCCCAGTCATTCTGCTGAGGGAACAAGGAACAGTAGAAGAAATATTAGGGTATAAATAGTGCCAGAAGAGAATATAAAATTTAGGTCCGCCCATCGGATACGGGCGGGGGCCGTGGACTCTCCTTCCCTCGATGGAAATAAAATGATCAGGTAAGCATAATTTATGTTTTCCATCTAAAGGGGAGGAGAGTCCACGTCTTCATTCATTACTAGTGGGAACATATACCCAAGCTCTAGAGGACACTGAATGAAACTGGGAGGGTAAAAGGCAGACCCTTAATCTGAGGGCACCACAGCCTGTAGAACTTTTCTCCCAAAAACCTCTTCCACAGAAGCAAAAAACGTAACATTTGTAAAACATAGTAAAGGTATGCAAGGAGGACCAGGTAGCCGACCTTGCAAATCTGCTCCATAGAAGCCTCATTCTTGAAGGCCCAAGATGAAGCTACCGCTCTAGTAGAATGAGCCGTAATCCTCGGAGGAGGCTTATGACCCGCCGTCTCATAGGCCAAGCAGATCAGGCTCCTCAGCCAAAAAGACAAATAAGTAGCAGAAGCCCTCGGACCCCAGCGCTTCCCTGAATACATGACAAAAAGAGAGTTAAATTGTCTGAAATCCTTTGTGGCCTGAAGATAAAATTTCAAGGCACGAATCACGT
Organism: Bombina bombina; assembly: GCF_027579735.1. Taxonomy (NCBI): domain Eukaryota; kingdom Metazoa; phylum Chordata; class Amphibia; order Anura; family Bombinatoridae; genus Bombina; species Bombina bombina. Next base: position 1,160,818,762 of record NC_069502.1, read on the forward strand.
CCAGATTATGAAGTAACCTCTCCTTAGGAGAAGAAGGATTAATACATAAAGAAGGAACGACTATCTCCTGATTGATGTTGCAGTTGTACACCACCTTGGGGAGAAACCCACACCAGTGCGAAGAACAGCCTTATCCGCATGAAACACCAGATAAGGGGGCTCATATTGCAAGGCCGCCAGCCCAGAAACTCTGCGTGCCGATGCAATGGCCAACAGAAAGAGAACCTTCCATGATAGAATTTTTATGTCAAGAGAATGCATAGGTTCAAACAGAACCTTCTGCAAGACCTTAAGTACCAAGTTTAAGCTCCAAGGGGGAGCAGACTGCTTAAAGAGAGGCCTGATTCGAGATAGAGCCTGAACAAAGCATTGTATGACAGGGAGATCAGTGAGTCTACTGTGTAACAGAACATATTTGCCCTTTTAGGGAACTAGCGGCGAGACCCTTCTCCAATCCTTCTTGAATAAAGGAAAAAATCCTGGATACCCTCACCCTGTGCCAAGGGTAGCCATGAGTCTCGCACCAGGACAAGTCCTCCACACCTTATGATAGATGCAACGAATGACCAGCTTCCTTGCCTGAATCAGAGTGTCAATCACATTTTCCGCAAAACCCCTTTTTGCCAAGACTAAGTTTTCAATCTCGATGCAATCAGCCGCAGAGAATCGAGATTTTGGTGTTGAAAAGGACCCTGTTCCAGCAGATCCTTGCGACAGGGTAACCTCCACAGCGGAAAGGATGACATCCCCACCAGATCCGCGAACCACGTCGTCCTTGGCCACGAAGGAGCAATCAGAATGGAGGACGCTTTCTCCTGCTTTATACGCGCCACTATACGAGGAAGAAGCGGTAACGGAGGGAATATGTATACTAGACCGAACCTCCAAGGCATCGCCAATGCGTCTATTAGCTCCGCGTGGGGGTCCCTTGACCTTGATCCGTATCGAGGAAGCTTTCAGTTCAATCTGGACGCCATGAGATCGATCTCTGGTGTCCCCCATCCGAGTCAGATCTCCGCAAACACCTTGGGGTGAAGAGACCATTCCCCCAGGTAAAAAGTCTGCCTGCTGAGAAAATCCGCCTCCCAGTTGTCCACACCCGGGATGTGGATCCCAGAGAGTGAACAGTTGTGGGTCTCCACCCACTCCAGTATCTGCGACACCTCCCTCATTTCCAGGGAGCTCCTCGTGCCTCCCTGGTGGTTGATGTAAGCCACCGAGGTGATATTGTCCGTCTGGAACCTGATAAAGCTGAAGTCTCTAAGACGAGGCCATGCCTCCAGAGCGTTGTAGATCGCTCAAAGCTCCATAATATTTATTGGAAGAAGGGACTCTAAGCGAAACCACTTCCCCTGTGCCATCCTGGCACCCCAAACAGCTCCCCATCCCGCCAGACTCGTGTCCGTGGTAACAATCTCCCAGGACGGATGTCCCTATGGACAGGTGATCCAGGCGGATCCACCAGGAAAGAGAAATCCGAGTCCGCGCATCCATGAGTATCGCTGCGACAGATCGGAATGATCGTCGTTCCACTGTCTCAACATGCACCATTGAAGAGGTCTGAGAAGAAACCTGGCGAATGGAATGATGTCCATGCTGGAAACCATGAGCCCAACCATTTCGATGCACTAAGCTACAGACTGTCTCGCTGTAGACTGAAGGGCAAGACAGGTGGACGCCATCTTTGCATGTCGCTTGTCCGTGAGAAAGATCTTCATGGACACCGAGTCTATGATCGTGCCCAAGAACTCCACTCTGGTACTGGGAACCAGAGAACTGTTCTCGAAATTGATCCTCCAACCGTGAGATTGAAGTATCTGCAGCAGGACCCTGGTGTGGACCTCTGCCAGATGGTATGACGGAACCAGAATATCGTCCAGATAGGGCGCCACCACGATGCCCTGGGATCTGGCCACTGCTAGAAGGGCCCCCAGGACCTTGGTAAAGACTCTCGGGGCCGTCGCCAGACTGAAGGGAAGAGCCACGAACTGAAAATGCTGATCCAGAAAGGCAAATCTGAGGAACCTGAAATGGTCCCTGTGAATTGGAACATAAAAGGTAGGCATCCTTCAAGTCTATAGAGGTCATTAGCTGCCCCTCTAGGACTAGGGGAAGGATGGATTTGATAGTTTCCATTTTGAACGATGGAACGGACAGAAACTTGTTTAAACATTTGAGGTCCAGAATCGGGCGGAACGTGCCCTCCTTCTTTGGGACCACAAATAAATTGGAGTAATACCCTAGACCCCGTTCTGCCTGGGGTACTGGTACAATAACCCCTAGAGCGGAGAGATCCTGCACACAACCCAGAAAGGCCTCTTTTTTCCAGCCTTGAAGACAAGTCTCGGTGGGCTTCTTGTGCTGTTTAGACTTGTTCCAAGCTTGAGCAGGCTTCCAAGCACCCTTGGGTTGGTCTGCTTTTGCAGTGGGCTGAGCATGTTGCGCCTTATCCCCACGAAAGGGATGAAAATTAGCACTCTTAGGCTTCGCTTTCTTATCCTGGGGAAGGAAGGCACCCTTGCCTCCTGTAACTGTGGATATGATAGAGTCCAGACCTGGACCGAACAGGATCTTGCCCTTGAAAGGCAAAGACAACAGCCTCGTCCTAGAGATCATGTCCGCCAAACAAGATTTTAGCCACAGAGCTCTGTGTGCTAGAACCGAAAAACCTGACAGCTTGGCATTCAGGCAGATAATCTGCATATTAGCGTGCCGAATGAAAGAATTGGACACCTTTAGGGCCTTAATCTTTTCCAGCACCTCTTCGAAAGAGGGTTCACCCTCAATCATATCAAATAATGCATCACACCAATATGACGCAGCTCCAGCTACTGCCGCTGCCGGTTGAAAAACAAACCCTGTGTGTTGAAACATCTTTCGCAACATGTTTCCCAACTTCTTATCCAAAGGCTCCTTGAATGAAGAACTATCCTCCAAAGGAATCGTTGTGCGCGTAGCGAGCGTGGAGATGGCCCCATCCACCTTGGGAATGGTCCCCCACAACTCTAGCTGGGCCTCCGGGAAGGGGAAAAGGAAGAACATAATCGCTCCCACTCATTCTTAATAATGTTTGCCATCTTGACAGGAAACGGGGAAGGTCTGGGGAACCACCCTGTCCTTATCCAACTTAGGAATGGAGGGCTCCTCTGGTAGTTTGGTTTCTGGAACCTCTAGGGTAGCCAGCACTTGCTTGAGAAAAAACGCAAGTTCTCCATTTTAAACCGAAAACCGATACCTCCGCTGCTGGAGGTTTAGATGACACAGACTCCGACCCCGAAAGGGCTTAGCCTTGTCATCGTACAACCCCTCTGGGGCGTCCGACAGACAACTCCTGGGTCGGGCCGCTATGAAAAGCTCTACGCTTGCGCTTAGCAGAACGCTGCAAAGCATGGATCACCTTAGAAACTGCTGCTTCAAGCTGGTCCGCAAAGTCCGGCGGCCAAGCAATTTCCCCCGAAGGGGTAACAGTCGGACCCCAGGGCGCTGCATGTGGTATAGGGGACGCCAATGGGGAACGCACCTCATGGGACGGAGACCACTCAGAGGTAGATGGCTCAGTAGTGCTAGACAT
>NC_069502.1:1160827332-1160919832 GCF_027579735.1 Bombina bombina
TGGACAGCACTTTTTTTATAGGTGGATGAATTTATCCACTAATCAGCAAGGACAACCCAGGTTGTTCACCAAAAAAGGACCGCCATCTAAACTTACATTCTTGCATTTCAAATAAAGATACCAAGAGAATAAAAATAAAATTGATAATAGGAGTAAATTAGAAAGTTTCTTAAAATTCCATGCTCTATCTGAATCACGAAAGAAAACATTTGGGTTCAGTGTCCCTTTAATTTTGTTTTCTTTCATGAGGTATGGAGAGTCCACAATTCATTCCAATTACTAGTGGGAACCAATACCCAAGCTAGAGAACACAGAATAAAAGGGAGGGAGAAGACAGGCAGACCTAAACAGAAGGCACTACAGCTTTAATAACTTTTCTCCTAAAGGAAGCCTCAGCTGAGGCAAAAGTAACAAATTTGTAGAATTTGGTAAAAGGTATGCAGAGGACAATGTTGCCGCCTTGCAAATTTGCTCTACAGAAGCTTCATTTTTGAAAGCCTAAGAAGAGGAGACAGCCCTGGTGGAATGAGCCGTAATTCTCGCAGAAGGCTGTTGTCCAGCTGTCTCATAGGCTAACCGGATAACACATCTCAACCACAGAGAAAGAGTAGTAGAAGTGGCCTTCTGACCTCTACACTTACCAGGGAAAATAATGAACAGGGCAGAAGATTGCCGAAAATCTTTAGTTGCTTTAAGGTAAAATTTTAGAGTATGCACAACATCCAAGTTATGCACAAGACGTTCCTTCTGGGAAGAAGGATTGGGACAGAAAGAAGGAACAACAATTTCCTTATTAAAGGGGCACTCAAGTCAAAATTAAACTCATTTAGATAGAGCATGCAATTTTAAACAACTTTCCAATTTACTTCCATTAAAAATTAAAAAAGTGCATAGTCTCTTTATATTTTAACTTTTTGAGTCACTAGCTCCTACTGAGCATGTGCAAGAATTCACAGAATAAGCGTATATGCATCTGTGATTGGCTGATGGCTGTCACATGGTACGTGTATGCATTTGTGATTGGCTGATGGCTGTCACATGGTACAGGGGGAGTGGAAAGACAACTTTTAAAATTGTCAGAATAAAAATCAAATTTTCATTTGAAGTTCAGACTAAGTGCTATTGCATTGTCTTGTTATCTTGAATTTGTTGATTATGCAAATCTACTGTGTTGACTGGTCTTTAATATTGCTATCCGACACTACCTTAGGAAGAAGAAATCCCAGCTTAGTACATAGGACCGCTTTAGCCGCATGAAAAAAAAGGTAAGGGAATCACACTGCAGAGCGGAAAGCTCAGAAACTCTGCGAGCAGAAGAAAAAGCAAGAAGAAACAAAACCTTCCAAAATAATAATTTAATATCAATAGAATGCATCGGCTCAAACGGAGCCTGCTGCAAAACTTTAAGAACAAGATTAAGGCTCCAAGGAGGAGCAACAGGTTTAAACACAGGCCTTATTCTGATCAGGGCCTGAACAAAAGATTGGACATCTGGCAGATCTGCCAGACGTTTGTGCAAAAGACCGGACCAAGGCTAGCTGAGGAAGTTGTCAAGGTATTGAAAATTGCTCTCAACTCCAAGATATTTATGGGAAGAGAGGACTCCTACCGAGTCCAAAGGCCCTGAACTTTGAAGGAACCACAAAATGCTCCCCAGCCTAACAGGCTGGCGTCCGTGACCACAATCACCCAGGAAGCATGTACCCAGAGACAGATGGCCCTGTGAAATCCACAACGAGAGTGTCCCTTGTTAGGAAGTCCAGGTCTATCCTCTGCGAGAGATCCAAGTAGTCTCCTTTCCATTGATTGAGCATGCACTGACCAATCATCTCCATGCATTGAGCCACTGATGGATGGATAGAAGCCTGAAGTGAAAGGAAAGAAGTTTGGATTTTCTGACATCTGTCAAATCTTTTCATGGATAGAGAATCTATAATTGTTCCCAAGAAACACACCCTTTCTCGAGATCTGACCACAGCGAAGAAGGCTCCCAGAACCTTTGTGAAAATTCTGGGAGCCGTAGCAAGGCAAAAAGGAACAACAACAAAATGGAAATGTTTGTCCAGAAATGTAAACCTCAGAAACTGAAAATGTTCCCTGTGAATAGGAACATGAAGATACTCGTCCTTCAGATCTATGGCCGTCATGAACTGACCCTCTTAGACTAAGGGAAGAATGGAACAAATAGTTTCCATTTTGAATGACAGAACCCCGAGGAATATGTTGAGATACTTTAGGTCTAGGATGGGACGGAAAGTTCCCTCCTTTTTGGGGATAACAAAAAGATTTGAATAGAATCCTTGACCCTGTTCCTCTAAGGGAACTGGAACAATCACTCCCAGGGAAGATAGGTCCTTTACGCAATTTAAGAAGGCCTCTCTCTTTACCTGGTTTGCAGATATCCTTGACAGGATAAATTTGCTCGGGGGGGGGGGGGGGGGGGGGGGGCTGGGCACTTTTTTACTATTCTGTAACCCAGGGATACAATGTCCACGGCCCAAGGATCTGGGACATCGCATATCCAAGCCTGCCAAAAAAAGGAAAGCCTGCCCCCCAGTTGATCCAAGACTGGATCGGGGGCGGTCCCTTCATGCTGATTTAGATTCAGTGGGAAGCTTCTTGGTTTGCTTCCCCTTATTTCAAGGCTGACTGAACCTCCATGAGGTCCTGAATTGCTCTGGTTTGGAAGAGGAGGAAGGTTCCTGCCCTTTGAAGTTATGAAAGTAACGGAAATTAGAATTCTGACAACCCTTAGGTCTATTCTTCTTGTCCCGAGGTAGGAAAGATCCTTTTCCACCCGTAATTTCATAAATGATCTCAGCCAGACCAGGACCAAATAAAGTCTTGCCCTTATAAGGTAAATAAAGAAGTTTAGACTTGGATGTTACATCAGCAAACCAAGATTTTAACTACAGAGCTCTGCAAGCTAGAACAAGACTAGAAATCTTGGCTCCCAGTCTAACCACCTGCATGTTGGCATCACAAATAAAAGTATTGGCCAACTTAAGAGCCTTGATCCTATCCTGTATCTCGTCTCTTCCGAAATCAGATCAGACAAGGCATTGCACCAATAAGATATTGCCCCCACAACCATGGCAATACTTGCAACTGGTTGCCACTGTAAGCCCTGATGAATATACATCTTTCTTAAAGGGACACTGAACCCAATTTTTTTCTTTCGTGATTCAGATAGAGCATGACATTTTAAGCAACTTTCTAATTTACTCCTATTATCAAATTTTCTTCATTCTCTTGGTATCTTTACTTGAAATGCAAGAATGTAAGTTTAGATGCCGGCCCATTTTTGGTGAATAACCTGGGTTGTCCTTGCCGATTGGTGGATAAATTCATCCACCAATAAAAAGGTGCTGTCCAGAGTTCTGAACCCAAAAAAAAAAGCTTAGATGCCTTCTTTTTCAAATAAAGATAGCAAGAGAACGTAGAAAAATTGATAATAGGAGTAAATTAGAAAGTTTCTTAAAATGGCATGCGCTATCTGAATCACAAAAGAAAAAATTTGGGTTCAGTGTAAGCCTCTAGCTTCTTATCCATGGGATACTGGAAAAGGCAACTATCCTCAATAGGAATAGTAGTTCTCTTGGCTAGAGTAGAGTAGAGATAGCTCCCTCTACCTTGGGCACTGCACGCCACGAGTCACGTATAGAGTCAGCCACAGGAAGAAAAAAAACAGGGGACGGGAAAAAAGGAATCCCTGGCTTATCCCATTCCTGATCTATAATTTCCGACATACGGTCTTGGAACTGGAAAAACTTCCACAGAAGAAGAAACATCATAAACTCTATTAAGTTTACTAGACTTTTTTGGATTCTCAGCGACAGAAGAGTCGGCGTCTTCCAAAGTAGCAAGGACCTCCTTCAAAAGTAACCGGAGGTGTTCTAGCTTAAATCTAAAATGAACCTCCTCTGAATCTGTAGAATTTTCCACTATAGAGTCAGAGTCTGAGATCTCGCCCTCAGAAGCTACTGAGGTATCCTCTTCATCAGACAGGAAGATAAACAAGGGGCGCCAACATAGTGTGAATCGTTCAAACAACAAATATAAAAGTGATGTGCAAAAAACTACTCACAAGGAAAGTGGCACCTTAAATGAATAAGGTGCGATAAAGCAGGCTGACATTCAAATTCCAGCAGTCAGTACGCGTCTAGAAAGTAGCACCCACGTTTTTTTTTTTTTTTTTTTTTTTTTTTTTATTTATGCATACGGGTACAAACCCAATCATAAAGTGGTAGGTCCCACTTTGATAACCTGTGCTCCAAGCGCATCCTCTTAAGTTTTTTCCTCCTCAGGAATTTCTTTTTATATTCTTCATCAGACAATTCAGAACCCCTACCAACAGAAATATGTTTAGATTTCCTCTTACGCTTACCAGTAACAGGAAAGGCTGATAAAGCCGCAGAAACTGCAGACTTTATCTGCACAGCAAAATCCCCAGGTAAATAAACACCCTCAAGAGGTTGTTGAGAGGAACTGCAGGGCACTGCATGAGAAACTGTTAAAGCTTGGGACGTTTGAGGGGAAAGCTAAGGCATAGCTAGGACAACATTATCCTTAGAGACAGAAGTATCTGAGGGAGAAATCTTATCTTTAAATAATAAAGTCTTATTTAAACAAGAGGAACAACCTGAGCCTCCAAACAAAATAAACATTTGGCAACTGACAAAATTAAATTTTCACTGGTGTCCATAACAAAAAGGAAAATTGAAGTCTGCAAGAAAACGAAAACAAAAGGTCTTAGGTTCCCACTAAGGCTCTACTATTAGCTATGGAACTTAAAATTGGAAAACCAAAATTAAAGTAAAGAAAAACTAGCACCTTAAACCTCACCTCTGCTGAGGGATTACTACACCTTTAGACCAGCAGAGAAAGTCCCACTAACAAAAACTTGATCTCTCTTCTAGCTGCAGATGAACAGGAGATCGTAATAACCACCGCTGCAAAACTCCGGTCTGACACAGAAGCCGTATAGAGGAAGCGCAGAGAAAAATGGTCACATGACCATAACTAAAATGAAACTGCGCCACCAATGTAAAACGGCGCAAAAAGAAAAAAAATTATGCTTACCTGATAAATGTATATCTTTTTTGACACGATGAGTGCACGGATCATCTTAATTACCAATGGGATATTCACCTCCTGGACAGCAGGAGGAGGCAAAGAGCACCACAGCAGAGCTGTTAAATAGCTCCTCCATTCCCTCCCACTCCAGTCATTCGACCGAAGTTAGGAAGAGAAAGGAAAGGTGCAGGGGTGTCTGAAGTTTACTATAACCCAAAACCTGTCTTACAAGAACAGGGCGGGCAGAGGACTCATTGTGTCCAAAAATTTTTTTTTATCAGGTAAGCATAAATTTTCTTTTTAAAGACATGAGTCCACGGGTCATCTCAATTACTAATGGGATCCAATACCCAAGCTAGAGTACACAGATGATACGGGAGGAACAAGACAGGGAACCTAAACAGAAGGCACCACTGCCTGAAGAACCTTTCTCCCAAAAGCAGCCTCAGCCGAGGCAAAAGTGTCAAATTTGTAACATTTTGAAAAAGTGTGAAGAGAGGACCAAGTTGCAGCCTTGCAAATCTGTTCCACAGAAGCTTCATTTTTGAATGCCCATGAGGAAGCAACAGCCCTCGTGGAATGAGCCGTAACCCTCTCGGGAGATTGCTGTCCAGCAGTCTCAATTGCGAAACGTATGATACTCTTCAGCCAAAAAGAAAGAGAAGTAGCTTTCTGTCCCTTATGTTTTCCAGAAAAAATCACAAACAAAGAAGAAGACTGACGAAAGTCCTTAGTCGCCTGTAAGTAAAACTTTAAAGCACGGACCACGTCTAAATTGTGCAGAAGATGTTTTTTCTGAGAGGAAGGATTAGGACACAAAGAAGGAACAACAATCTCCTGATTAATGTTCCGATCAGACACAACCTTAGGAAGAAATCCTAATTTAGTACGTAAAACTACCTTATCTGAATGGAAAATAAGGTAAAGAGATTCGTACTGCAATGCCGAGAGCGGACAGTCTACAAGCCTAAGAAATAGCAACAAGAAATAAAACTTAATATCTAAGGAATGTATAGGATCAAACGGTGCCCCTTGAAGAACTTTGAGAACTAAATTAAGACTCCATGGAGGAGTAACTGGTTTGAACACAGGCCTGATCCTGACCAAGGCCTGACAAAAGGATTGTACATCTGGAACATCTGCCAGACGTTTGTGTAACAAAATAGATAAGGCAGAGATTTGACCCTTTAGGGAACTCGTCGATAAACCTTTCTCCAAACCCTCTTGGAGAAGAGACAAAATTCTTGAAATTCTAACTCTACTCCATGAGTAGCCCTTGGATTCACACTAATGAAGATATTTACGCCAAATTTTATGGTAAATCCTCCTAGTTACTGGCTTACGAGCCAGAATTATAGTCTCTATGACCGATTCAGAAAACCCTCGCTTGGATAAAATTAAGCGTTCAATCTCCAAGCAGTCAGCTTCAGAGAGACTAGATTTGGGTGAAGAAAGGGTCCCTGAATCAGAAGGTCCTTCCTCAACGGGAGTCTCCAAGGTGGCAGAGATGCCATCTCCACCAGATCCGCATACCAAATCCTGCGAGGCCAGGCCGGTGCTATGAGAATCACCGAAGCCCTCTCCTGCTTGATTCGAGCAATTACCCGAGGAAGAAGAGCAAACGGAGGAAATAGGTATACTAGACTGAAGGTCCAAGGGGCCGCCAGAGCATATATCAGTGCTGCCTGGGGTCCCTGGACCTCGACCCGTATCTCGGGAGCTTGGCATTCTGACGAGTTGCCATGAGATCTAACTCCAGCTGACCCCACTTGAGAATCAGGTCGGAGAACACTTCCGGATGGAGTTCCCACTCCCCCGGATGAAATGTCTGCCTGCTCAGGAAGTCCGCCTCCCAGTTGTCCACCCCTGGGATGTGAATCACCGACAGACAGCAAGAATGGGCCTCCGCCCACTGAATTATCTTGGATAACTCCTTCATCGCTAAGGAACTCCTCGTTCCTCCCTGATGATTGATGTAAGCCACTGAAGTTATGTTGTCCGACTGGAACATGATAAACTGGACCGTGGTTAACTGAGGCCAGGCCAGAAGAGCATTGTAGATCGCTCTCAGTTCCAGAATGTTTATGGGGAGAACAGACTGACGAGTCCAAACTCCCTGAGCCTTTAGGGAGCCCCAGAAGGCTGGCATCTGTTGTCACAATCACCCAAGATGGTCTGCGAAAGCAGGTTCCCTGGGAGAAATGATCCAGAGACAACCACCATTGAAGAGAGTCCCTTGCCTCCTGTTCCAGAGTTAATTGAGGAGACAAGTCTGCATAATCTCCATTTCATTGCCTGAGCATGCTTAACTGCAGAGATCTGAGATGGAAACGAGCAAACGGGATGATGTCCATTGCCGCCACCATCAGCCCTATTAGCTCCATGCACTGAGCCACTGACGGCCGAGGAGTGGACTGAAGAACTCAGCAAGTATCTATAATCTTTGATTTCCTGACTTCTGTCAGAAAAATCTTCATGGATAATGAGTCTATAACGGTGCCCAAGAAAATTACTCTTGTACATAGGACTAGGGAACACTCTCCCAAATTTACCTTCCACCCGTGAGTTCTCAGGAAAGATAACACTATGTCCGTGTGGGATCTTGCTAGTTGAAACGATGGCGCCTGTACTAGAATATCGTCCAGATAAGGCGCCACCCCATGCCCCTTGACCGAAGTACCGCCAACAGAGACCCCAGAATCTTTGTGAAGATTCTGGGAGCAGTGGCCAGGCCGAAAGGAAGAGACACGCATTGGAAGTGTTTGTCCTGAAAGGCAAATCTTAGGAACTTGTGATGATCCCTGTGAATAGGAACATGTAGGTATGCGTCCTTTAAATCCACAGTTGTCATGAAGTGACCCTCCTGGATTAAGGGAAGAATGGAACTAATAGTTTCCATCTTAAAGGATGGCATTCTGAGAAATTTGCTTAGACTCTTTAGGTCTAAAATTGGTCTGAAGGTTCCCTCCTTTTTGGAAACCACGAACAGATTGGAATAAAAACCCTGACCCTGTTACTGTACTGAGACGGGAACAATCACTCCCAGGGCAACGAGGTCTCATACACAATGTAAGAACGCCTCTCTTTTTGTCTGGTCTTAAGATAATCTTGAAAGAAGAAACCTGCCTCTGGGAGGAAAACTTTTGAACTCCAATTTGTATCCCTGAGACACTATTTCTATTGCCCAGGGATCCTAAACGTCCCAAACCCAAGCCTGAACGAAGAAGGAAAATCTGCCCCCCACCAGATCCGGTCGCGGATCGGGGGCATGCCCTAAATGCTGTTTTGGATTCAATAGCAGGCTTCTTGGATTGTTTACCTTTGTTCCAAAACTGGTTGGGTCTCCATGTAGGCTTAGATTGCTCCTGCTTAGAGGAGGAAGAGGAAGAATTTCCCTTGAAATTTTCGAAAGGAACGAAAATAACTCTGTCATCCCTTTTGCTTGTTTCTCTTATCCTGAGGAAGGAGATGACCCTTACCACCCGTGATATCAGAAATAATTTCCGTCAGACCAGGTCCAAACAAGGTCTTCCCCTTATAAGGAATCGCTAAAAGCTTAGATTTAGATGACACGTCCGCAGACCAAGGTTTTAACCATAAGGCTCTGCAGGCTAGGATAGAGAAACCCGAACTCTTAGCTGCCAGTTTGACAATCTGAAGAGAAGCGTCCGTAATAAAAGCATTAGCTAGCTTCAGAGCTTTTATCCTGTCTTGGATCTCCTCCAAAGAAGTCTCAGTCCTGAGAGACTCGGACAAAGCATCAAACCAATATGCTGCTGTGCTAGTGACTGTCGCAATGCACGCAGCAGGTTGTAACGTAGGCAAAGAGAATGACTGGAGTGGGAGGGAAGGGAGGAGCTATTGAACAGCTCTGATGTGGTGCTCTTTGCCTCCTCCTGCTGACCAGGAGGTGAATATCCCATTAGTAATTAAGATGATCCGTGGACTCATTGTGTCTTAAAGAAATAACTCCCCTAATCGTCTCCACACAGATATAGTAGAAAAGATTGTATCAGTAGTGTGCAAATCATTTTAAATATACTCCCATTAAAAGTTTAAAAACCACTGAACTTAATAGATACCTCTCATAACTGTACTGGAGGAATTTATAATCGTCCCAATTATAACAGATCCCAGTCAAACATATAACACAACGTTACACTTTAAGACTATTTTCTGTCAGCGTCATAAAATCTCTGCAGTGCCCTCAAAATCTGCCCTTTATTTAATGAATATGTCCTTATATAGACATACATTTCCCCTGAATTATATCCACAGAATTTCTTGATTAACACTTAGAGTGCTGGCACCTTCTAACCTAGAAGGGAAAGCATTTACCTGTAGAAGTTGCTGTCAGGCAGGGAACAGATATCTATAAAGGGGTAGCATTTGTTGTTAGAAATAAAGCAAGGACCACCTCGCCGCCTTCTAACTGCTAAAAGCTACCATTACTCTTACTAAAGAGACTGACATGGACACAGCATAGCCCGAAATCCTTGCTTGCAGGGAAAAGTAACCATTAAATCTTCTCAGACACTCATCTTCGCCATCCTCCCGATCACAGAGGCAAAGATTGATTGGGGGTTATGGGTAAGGGAAGTGACACTTAACAGCTCTGCTGGGGAGCCCTTTGCCTCTTCCTGCTGGCCAGGAGTTGAATATCCCACTAGTAATTGGAATGAATCGTTGGCTCCCCATGCCTTAGGAAAGAAAACTTTTTATGAAGTACATGAAACTTTTAAATAATTGTTTATTAGCAGTCAAAAATGTCCGCCAAACTACGCCCACAGATTTCTTCTTGCCCAGTTAGTGGTTTTCTCTGTATGACAGTTTAGCAGTGCACACTTAATATTTTTCAGCTTGTTATTTAAAATTCCACATGCACAAATCAGCGTGTACAAGTAGGAAAACGTATTCATCAGTCAATAGTGATTGGAGAAACTTAAACTTCCAAAATATACAAGCAATAGGTGGACAGAGCTTGGCAGACATTTTTTTCCCTCTAACAAACTGAATATTTAAATGTTTTATGTACTTAAGTTCTTACAAGCTTATATATATGGGACCAGTTGCAGGATGATTCTCTGGTACGCAACAAAAAGTTAAGGGTTGTTTATCTTGCTATGCAGGTTTCTGGATGTAAGGGAGAGGCACCTACATTACAATTTAAAGGTATTTACTAAAAAAAATAAAAAAACACAACCGAAGATTGTGTGCAAGTTCTTTTCATGCCATTGAATTTTTAATCATTGGGACCTAAATCTGAGTAGACACCGATGTATTGTTTAGCTAAACTATCAAAAAAATAATAGCGCAAGAATATTGTTTGCAGCTGCTGTTTTTGATTCAGCAGATCCATTTTTGACAACTTAAAAATCGAACAAATTCCAAACGTTTATTTACATAGCAGTTTACTTAAATACTGGAGTTATGTACCCTGGTAATAACTTTCCTTTTAACCCCTTGAATACCAGAACATATAGAAGAAGTCATCTCTGGTAGCCAAGGAGTTAACTGAACAGATGATGTTTAGTTTACCTTAATGTCAGTCTTGATTTTTTCATACTTGACATCTATGGGATCCTTCTGTCCATCATCTGTTCCACCTCTGAGGAGACTGTAAGCAACTTCAATATCAAGGAGATTATCCAGCATCTGTACCTTTGCCTGTAATCCAGAAAAAAAGTAAAGCTGCAGCACAGGTATCTGTACAATTAGGTACAATTTATCCATATGAGAAAGGATAGAATGTTTAAAGTGAATGTAAAGTTTAACCCCTTAACGACCAACAACCTATGGGGTACGTCCTGCAAAAAATGGAAGTAGAAGATGAATCTCTACGACCGATAACAGAGAACCTATGAAATAGACCCCCGTTAGGGAAATCATCTTATTCGTAAGTTATATACTCCCTTCACGTCCCTCTGACATTCGCTGTACTCTGAGAGGAATCGGGCTTCAAAATGCTGAGAAGCGCATGTCAACGTAGAAATCTTAGCACAAACTTACTTCATAGGAGGCAAAGTTTGTAAAACTGAATTGTGGGTGTGGTGAGGGGTGTATTTATAGGCATTTTGAGGTTTGGGAAACTTTGCCCCTCCTGGTAGGATTGTATATCCCATACGTCACTAGCTCATGGACTCTTGTCAATTACATGAAAGAATGTACTCTGGTCACTAAGGGGTTAATGAACAAGTGACCGGTTTTTAAAACACTATTAAAAACAGGGGCACTTTCATTCATTAAACTTTACATTTTTGCGTTTTTTTTATTTTTAAATACTTGGCGATTCTCCGTCCGCTTCTCCTGCTGTATTTAGGGTCTCGATGACGAATCAGGCTTCCTCCAATCGTTGCGTGGCCTCAGGGGCTGGATGCCTTGGGGTGTACGCAACGATTGGAGGAAGCTGGTATTGTCATTGCTATAATAAGTATAGAGGAGCTGCGGGCAGAGGATCTGGTTTTCCTAAAGAAAGGTATTTTAAAAAAAATGCTTCTATGTAAAGTTGAATGAAAGTGCCCCTGTTTTTAATAGTATTTTTTTAAAAAAACGGCACTTATTCATTAAAATTTACATTCACTCTAAATAATAACAAATCAGAGAAACCCAGGAGGTTTGTTACATACCTGGATATAGTCTAAATTGTCCAGCAGTGGTGGCTTTTTCATTCCAAAGTCATGAGGTATGAGCGTATAGAAGCGATTGGAAAGATCAAGTAAACGGGCTTCACCACCTCCATCTGACACAGCCTGGAAGACACAAGCTGATCAGTTCAAAGTTCACACCAGATTCCTGCTATCAAATCTACAAACATTTGAGCATGAAAAAAACATGAAGCAAACAGATTTAACAGAACAATAGAATCAGATGTTTTTACTCTTTGCTGCAATATTGTGAGTGTAAACATTGGTTTATGTATTTATTAATATCTTCAGTTAGTGACTAACCCTGCACAAGTGGACAGAGTGCCCCCAGCCCTAAGCTGATTTATTTAGACTTATTTTGGCGACAGAAGATGGTCCAGAGCTGAACATAATTACTGGAGAACACAGTTTGAGACACTTGCAAAAAAGAAATTAACATATGTACATTTTATACATAAATATTTCAAAACGTTAAATTGCTGTTCATACAGATGTATAAACAAAAATCCCCATCATTCACAGAATTATTAAAGAGTAAAAGTGATTGTAAAGTTTAATGTATAAGTGCCCGGTATCTAAAAATAAATACTCTTCAAAACAGGGGCACTTTAAATTCATTGAACTTTACAATGAAGCTTCTTTTTTTAATACACTTGCCTATGCTTTATGGAAAACAGACCGGCAATCCTCCGTCCGCAGCTCCTGATGTAGTTAGCAGATTGATGACGAATGCGGCTTCCACCAATCGTTATGTACCCCATGGACTGGACGCCAAAGGGGGCATGCAACAATTGGAGGAAGCTGGATACGTCATCGCTGTGCTAACTACAGCAGGAGATGTGGGCGGAGGATCACCAGTCTGCTTTCCATAAAGCAAAGGTAAGTATTTTAAAAAAGGATTGTCATTGTAAAGTGTAATAAATTAAAGTGCCCCTGTTTTTAAGAGTATTTTTAGATACCGGGCACTTATTCATTAACTTTACAATTAGCGGACGTGGGCTTAATTTAAAAATACATCCAATAAATGACATAAATAATAGGATAATAACTGGTACATTTAGATCCTCTCTCTTACCTGCTGTACTTCATTAAGCAGAGAGTAGGCACTCTGAATCTGACGTTTGCTCAGTTTTCCCAAGGGCATTTTCTGAAGATCTATCTGTTTAAAAAAAAGAAAAAGTAAAAAACTTCCCACCGCTCCTTAAAGTGAATGTAAAGTTGAATGAATGAGTGCCCAGTTTTTAAAAATACTAATAAAAACAGGGATACTGTCATTCATCAAACTTTACATTGCAGCATTTTATTTTTTTAAATACTTTATTCTTTAGGAAACCCAGACCAGCGATCCTCTGCCCGCAGCCCCCCTGTACTTAGCACCGCAATGAAGACACCGGCTTCCTCCAATCATGGCGTGCACCGCGAGGAATCTAGCTTGTGAGGCCACGCATCAATATGCTAAGTACAGAGGAGCTGCGGGCGAAGGATCGCCAGTCTGGGATTCCTAAAGAAAACAGTATTTAAAAAAAATGCTGCAATGTAAAGTTTAATTAATGAAAAAGCCTCTGTTTTTAATAATATTTTATTAAAATTTACATGCACTTTAATATTAGATAGACGCTTGGGAACAGCAAAACTTTAATCAACGACTAAACAGAGAACACACTTTTTTGGCTCATTACATTTGTGAAATATTTTAGATCTGCTGATTAGAATCTGAGAAGAAATACCTCAAACTCCACCATGGCTTTCTTCATACTTTCTACATCGAATATCATCTTAATGAGCTCTTGAACTGGTTTAGGAAGCTTTGATTTTGTGCCAGCACCCACTGAAAGCTTCTTCACTACGTCCTCCTCCTAGGGGTAAAATACACTTTAGATGAATAGCAGTAAAGCATCCAGTATATATGAGGAGTTTAACCAGATCACAAAACAGTAAGGATATTTCTTAAAGGGACACTCAATCAAAAGTAAACTTTCATTATTCAGACAGAGCATGCCATTTTAAACAACTTTCTAATTTACTTCCATTAACAAAATGTGCACAGTCTTTTTATATTTAAACATTTTGAGTCACCAGCTCCTACTGAGCATGTGCAAGAATAAGTGTGTATGCATTTGTGAATGGCTGATGGCTGTCACATGGTATGTGTATGCATTTGTTATTGGCTGATGGCTGTCACATGGTACAGGGGGAGTGGAAAAAGACATAACTTTCAAAATGGTCAGAAAAAAAATCTGCTACTCATTTGAAGTTCAGACTAAGTGCTATTGCATTGTCTTGTTATCTTGCATTTGTTGATTATGCAAATCTACTGTGTTGACTGGTCCTTTAACAACAAGACAATAGTTGGCACCAGGGGCTGAGATACAAGAGTGTGAAAACTTGCAGAATACATTAACACCTAGTTTAACTGTTTTAATGGCCAAACTCAACTTGGCTTGTTTGGAGAAGCCAACAAATGTAACACTTCTGCTCTCTGTTATGTGAGCTAAACTAAAGTGAAAGGTACAGCGGTCAAAAAGCAGATATGTGACAGTGCACTCTTCCTATTATCAGCTGGATCCTGAAATTAGTAAAAACAGCTTTAAAAAGGGAGTTGCCAGTACAGGAGGGAAACCAATAGCATGGTGAGTAGAAACTGACCTACTGTAGTTGTAACCCAGCAGTTTAATGTCCCTTTAAAAGTTTTCCAAATGACTTATGCAAATTTTCATTATCTAAGTTAGCGTGTGTGAGAGTGTGAGCGAGTGAGAGATGAAATAATGATGCTTTGTAAATAGATATAGCCTATGAGCTCTGCTGTTCCTGCATATTCAGCCCATTTAAATAGGCATGTTCTTGAGAACAATAAATTGATGTTACAATTAGCACAAACAGGTTTTGTAAATACAAAAATAAACCTAAATAAAATATTGCCCATAGATTGAATACTATGCAACTTATATAATCAGTTAAATAAAACACAAAGAGGAAAACAATTTTATTGACCCTTTAAGTAACCTCCCTAGTGAAGATTACCGACATTGAAATAAAGAAGAGAGCATAAGAACAGGTGGGAATAAATAAATTAACATTCTGTGCCAACCGATCACCATTGTACAAGTTATATTATCTGTAGATTCATGTAAACTATATACACAAAATAGTTACACAAATAGGGTAAATGAAAATAAAAATGTAGCAGTTTCCTTTTCTTTTTTATGGAAGCCAAGTACAGGATACATTCCCCTTAGCATTAGCTCTTACAGCAGCCTATTATAGTTTATACCACACATCCTCAAAACTTGGCCCTCGAGAGGTTTTGGAACTAATTTCCCATGATGCTCAGCCAGCTATGCTGGCTGAGCATCATGGGAAATGTAGTTCCATAACCTCTGGAGGGCCAAGTTTGAGAATGTCTGGTTTATATGGTGACATTTTAGAACTTGAGAACTAACTGCACAGAAACCAGACTATGTTAGAACAACTTGTGGCATTAGAACCAAGAGTGCATACTGTAGTATCCTGATTATCTGGACATACCAGTACTACGGTAAAACTAATATGACTCCTAAGAGTTGACAGATTCACCAGGCTTTATAGAAGGCGTTTCCCTGAACTACTTTGATATAGCAAATCACAGGTAACCAAACTTTAATTATTTTTATTTAATAAAATATGTATTTTGTATGTAATACATTTTAGATGCAACCAAAATAAAATGACAAATAAAATAAAAAATAGCCACTATTTTGGTTCCATTAAAAGGATAGTAAGACCACAACTGAAATGTGCATAAGTACATTTGTAATAGAAAAACGATTCTAGTAAAAATCATTACTGTTTTTAAAGAGGCATACGCACATATGCTGTGTCATGTACTAGCATTCAAACAGCAGTGTCATTAGTGGGTTGTATGACACAAATTAAAGGGCCATTATAGTAAAACAATGACATACTCTAATCCGTTAGCATGTAGTTTTAAAGGGACAGTCAACTCCAAAATTGTTATTGTTTAAAAAGATAGATAATCCCTTTATTTCCCATTCCCCAGTTTTACACTTTTTACCTCTGTGATTACCTTATTTTGACAGCCCCCTGATCACATGACATTTTATTTATTATCTACTGATTTGCATTTATTGACAGGAGTTAAACACACATTAGTCTAGGGTTGATGGTTTTAAAATGACAAGCTCTAACGAATTAGAGAATGTAATTTTATTTTTACTATATTAGCCCTATTCACTGATGCAATACTCACAATCTACTGATAATCGCAACAGGAACATACCTGTCCATAATCTATCTCCAGAGGGTAGAATTTGTTGGGATACTTTGTAAAGTTGGTGGAGTGCCAGGAGTTGCCAGTTTTCTCTTGGTACAGATTGAGGAAATGGTCAATAGCATCTTCTTTGGATGGCATCTCTTCTAGCTTGTTGCTGCCTATAACTGTGCCAACCCTTCCCCAAGACCTAAACACCCAATATCTGAAAAACCAGAGAGGAGGAGGAAAGAAACAAACAAAAACTACTTTACAAGTGAAAGGATGCATTGGAGCAAATAAATCCCAAGACCTTCCGTGTTATCAGTTGGAAATAATTTGTATATTCCCAATGTGCATGTGTGAGTGTTTATATAATTATATAAACTTTATCATATTATTAAAACAAATTTTCAAGAAATGTTGAAAATGATGAGGGAGTTCATGCTAGGTTAGGATTGCACCCATATAAATGATTCACTGTATTGCTTATAAAGCAGACTAACTAGAATTGGGAATACGAACAACATAATGCAAACCTGGTATCTCTGTCATGCTCAATGAGCTGTAGTTTGTAATAAGAATTTGTTCCTCGTGTAATATCTACTAAACCTAGGGTAGCACTGAAGATTTTGCTATTTTTTTCCAGAACATGACATGAATTTTCAAGTCCTAAAAAGAGAGAGAAAAATATATATATATAAATGTTAGAAAGAATTAAAGAATTGCAGGAAAATTGCTACATAGAAAGGGGTCAGAAATGATTATAGGAATGTTGGTGCTGATTAAAACCTGCATCGGGCAGTGTAGTTAACTGAAACTTTTTAGTAAGGGCTGTAAATGGACAATGGGCCAACTCTAATTCAATATTAAAGGAATATCAAACCTAAATTTTTTCTTTCACGATTCAAATAGAGCATGCAATTTTAAACAACTTTCTAGATTCCCGTTTTTATCAATTTTTCTTTGTTCTCTTGGTATCTTTATTTTAAAAAGTAAATTTATGCTTACCTGATAAATTGATTTCTTCTACGATACGACGAGTCCACAGATTTCATCCTTACTTGTGGGATATTAACCTCCTGCTAACAGGGAGTGGCAAAGAGCACCACAGCAGAGCTGTATATATAGCTCCTCCCTTCCCTCCACTCCCAGTCATTCGACTGAAGGTTTAGGAGGTGCAGAGGTGACTGAAGTTGTAAATAATAAAATATAATCTGTCTGAAAAATGACAGGGAGGGCCGTGGACTCGTCGTATCGAAGAAGAAATCAATTTATCAGGTAAGCATAAAATTTCATTTTCTTCTACAAGATACGATGAGTCCACAGATTTCATCCTTACTTGTGGGATACAATACCAAAGCTACAGAACACAGATGAAACGGGAGGGACAAGACAGAGACCTAAACGGAAGGCACCACTGCTTGAAGAACCTTTCTCCCAAAAACAGCCTCAGAAGAAGCAAAAGTATCACATTTGGAAAATTTGGAAAAAGTATGAAGGGACGACCAAGTCGCAGCCTTACAAATCTGTTCAACAGAAGCATTGTTTTTAAAGGCCCATGTGGAAGCCACAGCCCTAGTAGAATGAGCCGTAATTCTTTCAGGAGGCTGCTGTCCAGCAGTCTCATATGTCAGACGGATGATACTCCTCAGCCAAAAAGAAAGAGAGGTAGCCGTAGCTTTCTGACCCCTACGCTTTCCAGAATAAACAAGGAATAATGAAGATGATTGACGGAAATCCTTGGTTGCCTGTAAGTAAAACTTCAAGGCACGGACCACGTCCAGATTATGTAACAGATGCTCCTTCTTAGAAGAAGGATTAGGACACAAGGAAGGAACAACAATTTCCTGATTAATATTCTTATTTGAAACAACCTTAGGAAGAAATCCAGGTTTGGTACGTAAAACCACCTTATCAGAAAAAAATATAAGATAAGGCGAATCACATTGTAACGCTGAAAGCTCAGAAACTTGAACTCTAAGAACTAAATTCAAACTCCAGGGAGGAGTAATTGGTCTAAATACAGGCTTTATTCTAGTTAAAGCCTGACAAAAAGACTGAACATCCGGCACATTTGCCAAACGTTTGTGAAGCAAAATTGACAAAGCAGAAATCTGTCCTTTTAAAGGAACTTGCTGATAATCCTTTCTCCAATCCTTCTTGGAGAAAAGACAGAATCCTGGGAATTCTAATTTTACTCCATGAGTAACCCTTGGATTCAAACCAATAAAGGATATTTATGCCATATCTTAGGATAGATTTTTCTAGTGACAGGCTTTCGAGCCTGTATCAAAGAATCAATGACTGAATCAGAGAATCCTTGCTTAGATAGAATCAAGCGTTCAATCTCCAAGCAGTCACTTGCAGATAAATTAGATTTGGATGTTGGAAAGGTCCTTGAATGAGAAGGTCCTGTCTCAAAGGAAGTTTCCACGGTGGCAGAGAGGAAATGTCCACTAGATCCGCATACCAAGTCCTGCGTGGACACACAGGCGCTAGAATTACTGAAGCTCTCTCCTGTTTGATTCGAGCAATCACGTGTGGAAGGAGAGGAAACGGTGGAAACACATAAGCTTGGCTGAACGACCAAGGCACTGCCAGGGCATCTATCAGTTCGGCCTGTGGATCCCTTTACCTGGATCCGTTTCGTGGAAGCTTGGCATTCTGACGAGATGCCATCAGATCTAATTCCGGTCTGCCCCTTTGGAGAATCAATGAGGCAAACACCTCCGGATGGAGTTCCCACTCCCCTGGATGAAAAGTCGGACTACTTAGAAAATCCGCTTCCCAGTTCTCTACTCCTGGGATGTAGATTGCCGACAGAAAGCAAAAGTGGGCCTCCGCCCATTGGATTATCTTGGATACTTCTATCATCGCTAAAGGACTCCTTGTTCCCCCCTGATGATTGATATAAGCCACAGTCGTGATATTGTACGACTGGAATCTGATGAATTTGGCCGAAGCCAACTGAGGCCACGCCTGAAGCCAACTGAGGCCACGCCTGAAGCGAATTGAATATTGCTCTCAGTTCCAGAATATTGATTGGAAGTAGAGACTCCACCTGAGTCCAAACACCCTGAGCCTTCAGGGAATCCCAGACTGCACCCCAGCACAGAAGACTGGCGTCCGTTGTCACTATCACCCATGAGGGTCTGCGGAAACATGTCCCCTGGGACAGAAGATCCGGCGACAACCACCAAAAGAGTCTCTGGTCTCTTGATCCAGATTTATCTGAGGAGATAAGTTTGCATAGTCCCCATTCCACTGTGTGAGCATGCACAGCTGCAGTGGTCTGAGATGAAAGCGAGCAAACTGAATTATATCCATTGCCGCTACCATTAATCCAATGACTTCCATGCACTGAGCCACTGATGGCCGATGAATGGACTGAAGTGCTCGGCAAGTATTCAGAATCTTTGTCTTTCTGACCTCTGTCATAAATATTTTCATGTCTACCGAGTCTATAAGAGTCCCCAAGAAGGGAACCCTTGTCCGTGGAACAAATGAACTCTTTTCTATGTTCACTTTCCAACCGTGAGATCTCAGGAAAGACAATACTATGTCCGTGTGAGATTTTGTCAATTGATAAGTCGACGCCTGAATCAGAATATCGTCCAGATAAGGCGCTACTGCAATGCCCCGCGGTCTGAGAACTGCTAAAAGAGACCCTAGAACCTTTGTGAAGATTCTGGGTGCCGTGGCCAACCAGAAGGGAAGAGCCACGAACTGAAAATGTTTGTCTAGGAAGGCAAACCTTAGGAACTGATGATGATCCTTGTGAATAGGGATATGAAGGTATGCATCCTTCAAGTCCACGGTAGTCATATATTGATCCTCTTGGATCATCAGTAAAATTGTTCGGATAGTCTCCATCTTGAACGATGGGACTCTGAGAAACTTGTTTAGACACTTGAGATCTAAAATGGGTCTGTAAGTTCCCTCTTTTTTGGGAACCACGAAAAGATTTGAGTAAAACCCCTCTCCCTGTTCCAGTTTTGGAACGGGACGAATTACTCCCATGGTAGAGAGGTCTTTTACACAGCGTAAGAACTCCTCTCTTTTTATCTGGTCTACAGACAGACAATCCCGTGGGTCACGATTTCCAATGCCCAGGGGTCCTGAACATCTCTTGCAAAAGCCTGGGCAAAGAAAGAAAGTCTGCCCCCTACTAGATCCGGTCCCGGATCGGGGGCCGCCCCTTCATGCTGTCTTTGTGGCAGAAGCAGGCTTCTTGGATTGTTTACCTTTATTCCAAGCCTGGTTGGGTCTCCAGACGGACTTGGACTGACCAAAATTCCCTTCCTGCTTTGTGGAGGAAGAGGAAGCAGAGGGTACTCCTTTAAAATTTCGAAAAGAACGAAAATTATTTTGTTTACCCCTCATCTTAACAGACTTATCCTGAGGTAGGGCATGGCCTTTACCTCCAGTAATGTCAGAAATGATTTCCTTCAACTCAGGCCTGAATAGGGTTTTACCCTTGAAAGGAATAGCTAAGAGCTTAGATTTTGATGACACATCAGCAGACCACGATTTTAGCCAGAAAAAAACCCTGCGTTTTTCGCCGCCAATTTAGCAATTTGAAAGGCGGCATCTGTAATAAAAGAATTAGCTAGCTTGAGAGCCTTAATTCTATCCAAAATGTCCTCTAAAGGGGTCTCAAGCTTCAGAGACTCTTCTAGAGCATCAAACCAAAAAGCTGCTGCAGTAGTAACTGGAACAATGCAAGCTGTCGGTTGTAAGAGAAAACCCTGATGAATAAATAATTTCTTTAGAAGACCCTCTAACTTCTTATCCATAGGGTCTTTGAAAGCACAACAGTCCTCAATAGGTATAGTTGTACGCTTAGCCAGGGTAGAAATAACTCCCTCCACCTTAGGGACCGACTGCCAAGAGTCCCGAATGGTGTCTGATATGGGATACATTTTCTTAAAATTAGGAGGGGGAGAGAACGGTATACCCGGTCTGTCCCATTCCTTTTTTATAATTTCCGAAATTCTTTTAGGAACCGGAAAGACATCAGTGTAAGTAGGAACCTCTAGATATTTGTCCATTTTACACAATTTTTCTGGTGGTATCACAATAGTGTCACAATCATCCAGAGTCGCTAAAACCTCCCTTAGTAACAGGCGGAGGTGTTCCAGCTTAAATTTAAAAGACATGACGTCCGAATCTGTCTGAGGTAACATATTTCCTGAGTCTGAAAGTTCTCCCTCAGACAGCAATTCCCTGACCCCCAACTCAGAGCCCTGTGAGGGTGCATCAGAGGATTCAGTATGCACATTAATACTTGACCTACTGCGTTTACCCTGTAATACTGGTAATTTAGATAATACCTCTGTAAGGGTAGTTGACATAACTGCAGCCATATCCTGCAGAGTGAAAGAATTAGACGCACATGAGGTACTTGGCGTCGCTTGTGTGGGCGTTAAAGGTTGTGACACTTGGGGAGAATTGGATGGCATATCCTGATTCTCTTCAGACTGAGAATCATCCTTAGGCACACTTTCATTACCTAAAATATGCTCCTTACATTGTAAGACCCTTTCAGTACAAGAGCTACACAAAGTAAGGGAAGGTTCCACAATGGCTTCTAAACACAGAGCAATTAGTATCCTCAATGTCAGACATGTTGAACAGACTAGTAATAACCACAATAGTCGTAGAACACTTTGTTTATTGATTTCCACAATTCTATGAAAAATGTGTACTGCGCCTTTAAGAAATAAAAAAGCGCACAATTTTTCCAAAACTGCCTAAAACGTTATATAACGTTTCACAATTAAATATACTTATTCAATTTGGCCAAAAATTATTGCACCCTATGAGCAAAGGGTGAATTTAGCCTCTAAAAGACATTTTTATAGCAAAAAATATACTTTAAGTGAAAAAATGACCCTTGCACCCCAGGGTACTGCAAAATGACTCGACAACGATCCGGTGAACAGAACACATGTTTAGGCCCCACCGGAGCTAATGCCTGCTGCCTTCTCAGTCGGAGTAAACTGCGCGTCTGAGCGCGCGAAATAGGCCCGCCCATCATGGACGGCGTCCTAAGAGTCTGATTAACCGCATGGGAAGCGGTTTAGAACAAGCCATGTGGTCCCCTTATAAACTTTTAAATAAAGCTTGCAGCCCTACTGACTTTCACATGTAAAAAACATCTAAAATGTCCAGCTGCCTCTCCCAGTGTCAAGCCCCATACAGTGTTAATATTGCTTCCATATGTCCCAGCAATATAAATAAACATAGGCTTTTCAGTAACACCCTTAGTGCCTAGGTCTAACTGCTTACCCCTTCCCTTGCAGGGAAAAAAATGTCAGCCAGTTCTGATATAACAAGTCTCCTCATAATAAAAAGACTGAACATACCTCAATGCTGCTTGTAGCATGATACCGTTCCCCACACTGAAGATTTCTCTTGCACTACCTTCAGAAGCTCTGTGGGAACCAACATGGATCTTAGTTACATCTGCTAAGATCATCAACCTCAGGGCAGAAATCTTCTTCAAATCTCCCTGAGGAAAATAGTACTCACTGGTACCATTTAAAATAAAAAAAACTTCTTGATTGAAGAATCTAAAACTAACACCTCACTTTACCTCTTCCTATTACTAACACAGGCAAAGAGAATGACTGGGGGTGGAGGGAAGGGAGGAGCTATATATACAGCTCTGCTGTGGTGCTCTTTGCCACTTCCTGTTAGCAGGAGGTTAATATCCCACAAGTAAGGATGAAATCCATGGACTCGTATCTTGTAGAAGAAAGTAGGATTTTTTTGTTTCAGCACCTGAGTAGTGCTTGCTGATTGGTGGCTACATTTAGCCGCCAATCAGCAAGTGCTACCCAGGTGCTGAACAAAAAATGGACTGGCTCCTAAGCTTTCATTCCTGCTTTTCAAATAAAGATACCAAGAGAACAAATAAAAAATGATAATAGGAGAAAATTATAAAGTTGCTTAAAATTGCATGCTCTATCTGAAACATGAAAAGAAAAAAATGTGGGTTTCATATCCTTTTAAGCATGAAAACATATACAGCTATATTAGATCCACAGCGCTTTATATTTTTATTCTCACATAGAACGTTGATTACTTTAAAAAAGTGAAAAAAAAAAAGTAGACTGTGCCAAAGTGCCAGTGAAAAAGTACTTTACATCAACGCTATATTTTATAGATGAAATTGAAATAGTGCTAAGGAGGAAGCCAGACAGATACCCAGTGATAAACAAAGGCAGAAAAACAAGCACAGTCACTAGAGCGTGCAACACCTGCACATAAAGCGCACAAATAACCGATAATAAAATATCATGCTGGCCTATCACCTCTGCTACCCGTGTATGTGCTTACTTGTCAGGTTGTGTTGTGCGATTGGCAAGTGTGATAAATATGTTTGAACAAATCCTTCTCATAGACAGAACAGTTGCACATACAGAAGCTCTATAGTTTAGGAGAACATTTCCTGTTGAGGATATTAAGTTACATTATATACTTTACTATATCTGGTGAAGCCTTTGATTTTGGATCATTTGCACAATTAATGGAGAAAACCCCCCCAAAAAAACAGAAATGAATAAATACAAATATAAAATTCTTATTCAGAGTTTGAAAGAAGCAGGTCAGCTACCCAAAGGTTATCAGTCGTTAAAATCATGGAGGAACATCGGCAATAACAGTAAAAAGTCACTGCTCAGATAGGACTTACCAGAGTCTGGGTCAATTGCTGCTCCCCCTTTAACCATTAACTTCATTTTCTTCTCAGCCTTGCTGCTTGCTAAAAACAAACACAACATGGTGATTTTTACCAATCAGATGAATATATTGGTTTAACATGGTTTTAAAAAGCAACTTGGCATCCTTTGGTAAATAGGCAGCAATGCACTACTGGGAGCTAGATGAATGTATTGGGTGAGCCAATAACATGAGGCTTATGTGTGCAGCCACCCTTTAGCAGCCCCTGGGCCTGATTTGTATGCTTTTTCAACAAAAGAAAAAAGAGAAAAGAAATTAAAGAATAGCAGTAAATGTAAAAGTTGTTTAAAAACATAATTTATGCTTACCTGATAAATTCCTTTCTTCTGAAGTGTGATCAGTCCACGGGTCATCATTACTTGTGGGATATTAACTGCTCCCCTACAGGAAGTGCAAGAGGATTCACCCAGCAGAGTTGCTATATAGCTCCTCCCCTCTACGTCACCTCCAGTCATTCGACCAAGGACCAACGAGAAAGGAGAAGCCAAGGGTGTAGTGGTGACTGGAGTATAATTTAAAAAATATTTACCTGCCTTAAAAAACAGGGCGGGCCGTGGACTGATCACACTACAGAAGAAAGGAATTTATCAGGTAAGCATAAATTATGTTTTCTTCTGTTAAGTGTGATCAGTCCACGGGTCATCATTACTTGTGGGATACCAATACCAAAGCAAAAGTACACGGATGACGGGAGGGATAGGCAGGCTCTTTATACAGAAGGAACCACTGCCTGAAGAACCTTTCTCCCAAAAATAGCCTCCGAGGAAGCAAAAGTGTCAAATTTGTAAAATTTGGAAAAAGTATGAAGCGAAGACCAAGTTGCAGCCTTGCAAATCTGTTCAACAGAGGCCTCATTCTTAAAGGCCCAAGTGGAAGCCACAGCTCTAGTGGAATGAGCTGTAATTCTTTCAGGAGGCTGCTGTCCAGCAGTCTCATAAGCTAAACGAATTATGCTACGAAGCCAAAAAGAGAGAGAGGTAGCAGAAGCTTTTTGACCTCTCCTCTGACCAGAGTAAACGACAAACAGGGAAGACGTTTGTCGAAGATCTTTAGTTGCCTGTAAATAAAATTTAAGGGCACGAACTACATCCAGATTGTGCAAAAGACGTTCCTTCCTCGAAGAAGGATTTGGGCACAAGGATGGAACAACAATCTCCTGATTGATATTCCTGTTAGTGACTACCTTAGGTAAGAACCCAGGCTTAGTACGCAGAACTACCTTATCCGAGTGAAAAATCAAATAAGGAGAATCACAATGTAAGGCTGATAACTCAGAGACTCTTCGAGCCGAGGAAATAGCCATTAAAAATAGAACTTTCCAAGATAACAACTTTATATCAATGGAATGAAGGGGTTCAAACGGAACACCCTGTAAAACGTTAAGAACAAGGTTTAAACTCCATGGTGGAGCCACAGCTTTAAACACAGGTTTAATCCTGGCCAAAGCCTGACAAAAAGCCTGAACGTCTGGAACTTCTGACAGACGCTTGTGTAACAGAATGGACAGAGCTGAGATCTGTCCCTTTAAGGAACTAGCGGATAACCCCTTTTCTAAACCTTCTTGTAGAAAAGACAATATCCTAGGAATCCTAACCTTACTCCAAGAGTAACCTTTGGATTCGCACCAATATAGGTATTTACGCCATATTTTATGGTAAATCTTTCTGGTAACAGGCTTCCTAGCCTGTATTAAGGTATCAATAACTGACTCAGAAAAACCACGCTTTGATAAGATCAAGCGTTCAATTTCCAAGCAGTCAGCTTCAGAGAAGTTAGATTTTGATGTTTGAAAGGACCCTGAATCAGAAGGTCCTGTTTCAGAGGTAACGACCAAGGTGGACAGAATGACATGTCCACCAGATCTGTATACCAAGTCCTGCGTGGCCATGCAGGCGCTATTAGAATCACTGATGCTTTCTCCTGTTTGATTCTGGCAATCAATCGAGGAAGCATCGGGAAAGGTGGAAACACATGAGCCATCCTGAAGGTCCATGGTGCTGTCAAGGCATCTATCAGGACCGCTCCCGGATCCCTGGATCTGGACACGTAGCGCGGAAGCTTGGCATTCTGTCGAGACGCCATGAGATCTATCTCTGGTTTGCCCCAACGTCGAAGTATTTGGGCAAAGACCTCTGGATGAAGTTCCCACTCCCCCGGATGAAAAGTCTGACGACTTAAGAAATCCGCCTCCCAGTTCTCCACTCCCGGGATGTGGATTGCAGACAGGTGGCAAGAGTGAGACTCTGCCCAGCGAATTATCTTCAATACTTCCATCATTGCTAGGGAGCTTCTTGTCCCTCCCTGATGGTTGATATAAGCTACAGTCGTGATGTTGTCCGACTGGAACCTGATGAACCCCCGAGTTGCTAACTGGGGCCAAGCCAGAAGAGCATTGAGGACTGCTCTCAATTCCAGAATGTTTATTGGAAGAAGACTCTCCTCCTGATTCCATAGTCCCTGAGCCTTCAGAGAATTCCAGACAGCGCCCCAACCTAGTAGGCTGGCGTCTGTTGTTACAATTGACCAGTCTGGCCTGCTGAATGGCATTCCCCTGGACAGATGTGGCCGATAAAGCCACCATAGAAGAGAATTTCTGGTCTCTTGAATGGAATGAAGGACACGGCATGCACTTTGAAGTTTTGTTAACCTGTCCTCTGTCAGGTAAATCTTCATTTCTACAGAATCTATCAGAGTCCCCAGGAAGGGAACTCTTGTGAGTGGAAAGAGAGAACTTTTCTCTTCGTTCACTTTCCATCCATGCGACCTTAGAAATGCCAGTACTATCTCTGTATGAGATTTGGCAGTTTGAAAGCTTGAAGCTTGTATCAGTATGTCGTCTAAGTACGGAGCTACTGAAATTCCTCGCAGTCTTAGTACCGCCAGAAGAGTGCCCAGAACCTTTGTGAAGATTCTTGGAGCCGTAGCCAGTCCGAATGGAAGAGCTACAAACTGGTAATGCCTGTCTAAAAAGGCAAACCTTAGATACCGGTAATGACTTCTGTGAATCGGTATGTGAAGGTAAGCATCCTTTAAATCCACTGTGGTCAAGTACTGACCCTCTTGGATCATGGGCAAAATTGTTCGAATAGTTTCCATCTTGAACGATGGAACTCTTAGGAATTTGTTTAGGATCTTTAAATCCAAGATTGGCCTGAAGGTTCCCTCTTTTTTGGGAACTACAAACAGATTTGAGTAAAACCCTTGTCCTTGTTCCAACCGCGGAACTGGATGGATCACTCCCATTAATAAAAGATCTTGTACGCAGCGTAGAAACGCTTCCTTCTTTGTTAGGTTTGTTGACAACCTTGACAGATGAAATCTCCCTCTTGGGGGAGAGGATTTGAAGTCCAGAAGGTATCCCTGAGATATGATCTCTAACGCCCAGGGATCCTGAACATCTCTTGCCCAAGCCTGGGCGAAGAGGGAAAGTCTGCCCCCCACTAGATCCGGTCCCGGATCGGGGGCCCTCAATTCATGCTGTCTTAGGGGCAGCAGCAGGTTTTCTGGCCTGTTTGCCCCTGTTCCAGGACTGGTTAGGTTTCCAGCCTTGTCTGTAGCGAGCAACAGCTCCTTCCTGTTTTGGTGCAGAGGAAGTTGATGCTGCTCCTGCTTTGAAATTACGAAAGGAACGAAAATTGGACTGTCTAGCCTTGGCTTTGGCCTTGTCCTGAGGCAGGGCATGACCTTTACCTCCTGTAATGTCATCAATAATCTCTTTCAAGCCGGGCCCGAATAAGGTCTGCCCTTTGAAAGGAATATTAAGCAATTTAGATTTAGACGTAACATCAGCTGACCAGGATTTTAGCCACAGAGCTCTGCGTGCCTGAATGGCGAATCCTGAATTTTTAGCCGCAAGTTTAGTTAAATGTACTACGGCATCTGAAATAAATGAATTAGCTAACTTAAGGAATTTAAGTTTGTGTGTGATGTCATCTAGTGTGGATGATTGAAGTGTCTCTTCCAGAGACTCAAACCAAAATGCTGCTGCAGCCGTGACAGGCGCAATACATGCAAGAGGTTGCAATATAAACCCTTGTTGAACAAACATTTTCTTAAGGTAACCCTCTAATTTTTTATCCATTGGATCTGAAAAAGCACAGCTATCCTCCACTGGGATAGTGGTACGCTTAGCTAAAGTAGAAACTGCTCCCTCCACCTTAGGGACCATTTGCCATAAGTCCCGTGTGGCGGCGTCTATTGGAAACATTTTTCTGAATATAGGAGGGGGTGAGAAAGGCACACCGGGTCTATCCCACTCCTTAGTAACAATGTCAGTAAGTCTCTTAGGTATAGGAAAAACGTCAGTACTCGTCGGTACCGCAAAATATTTATCCAACCTACACATTTTTTCTGGGATTGCAACTGTGTTACAATCATTCAGAGCCGCTAATACCTCCCCTAGTAACACACGGAGGTTCTCAAGCTTAAATTTAAAATTTGAAATGTCTGAGTCCAGTTTATTTGGATCAGAACCGTCACCCACAGAATGAAGCTCTCCGTCTTCATGTTCTGCAAACTGTGACGCAGTATCAGACATGGCCCTTGCATTATCAGCGCACTCTGTTCTCATCCCAGAGTGATCACGTTTACCTCTTAGTTCTGGTAGTTTAGCCAAAACTTCAGTCATAACAGTAGCCATATCTTGTAATGTGATTTGTAATGGCCGCCCAGATGCACTCGGCGCTACAATATCACGCACCTCCTGAGCGGGAGATGCAGGTACTGACACGTGAGGCGAGTTAGTCGGCATAACTCTCCCCTCGTTGTTTGGTGAAATATGTTCAATTTGTACAGATTGACTATTTTTTAAGTAGCATCAATACATTTAGTACATAAATTTCTATTGGGCTCCACTTTGGCATTAACACATATAGCACAGAGATATTCCTCTGAATCAGACATGTTTAA
Organism: Bombina bombina; assembly: GCF_027579735.1. NCBI lineage: Eukaryota > Metazoa > Chordata > Amphibia > Anura > Bombinatoridae > Bombina > Bombina bombina. Next base: position 1,160,855,956 of record NC_069502.1, read on the forward strand.
CACACTAGCAAATAAACAGCAACTTGGAAATACTTTTCAAAGTAATTTACAAATAATATGAAAACGAACTGTGCCTTTAAGAAGCACAGAAAAATATTATAACAGATAAAATAATTAAGTTATAGCATCAATCTTTGTCAGAATATACAGTTTTAGCAAAGGATTGTTCCCCTCAGCAAATGATAACTAACCCAGGCAGCAGAAAAAAAATACACAAATAAACGTTTTTTATATCACAGTCAATACAATCAGCACAGCTCTGCTGTATGATTACTTCCCTCAAAAAAGACTCTTTAGATCCCTGAACTCTGTAGAGATGAACCGGATCATGCAGGAAGAAAATGAACCTCTGACTGAGTTTTTCTGATGCATAGTGAAAGCACCAAAATGGCCCCTCCCCCACACACATAACAGTGAGAGAGATCAGTGAACTGCTCTAATTTAAATCAAAACTATTGCCAAGTGGAAAAAAAGTGCCCAAAACATTTTTTCACCCAGTACCTCAGAGAAAAAAACGTTTTTACATGCCAGCAAAAAAACATTTTACCTCAATAATTAATTGTCATTTAAAACCTATTGCAAGTCCCTGCAAAATAGGTTAAGTCTATGTATACAGTTTAAAAGCCAGAGAAGTACCATTTCCCAGAAAACTGAAGTGTAAAATATACATACATGACAGCCTGATATCAGCTACATCTACTGCATTCAAGGCTGAGTTTACATTATAACGGTATGGCAGGATTTTCTCATCAATTCCATGTCAGAAAATAATAAACTGCTACATACCTCTTTGCAGATTAATCTGCCTGCTGTCCCCTGATCTGAAGTTTACCTCACTCCTCAGATGGCCGAGAAACAGCAATATGATCTTAACTACTCCGGCTAAAATCATAGAAAAACTCAGGTAGATTCTTCTTCAAATTCTACCAGAGAAGGAATAACACACTCCGGTGCTATTATAAAATAACAAACTTTTGATTGAAGATATAAAAACTAAATATATCACCATAGTCCTCTCACACATCCTATCTAGTCGTTGGGTGCAAGAGAATGACTGGGGGTGACGTAGAGGGGAGGAGCTATATAGCAACTCTGCTGGGTGAATCCTCTTGCACTTCCTGTAGGGGAGCAGTTAATATCCCACAAGTAATGATGACCCGTGGACTGATCACACTTAACAGAAGAAATCCCGTGCTCTGTCTGGATCATGAAAGAAAAAAATGTGGTTTCCTGTCCCTTAAAAAGGGACATGAAAATCAGAGCCTCTTATTCTAATGCAAATTCAATGATCTTATTACTTAATTACAAAGTATCCTTGTTGTAGCCCTCTGTGACAGAGTAAAAGAGTGGCCAGAAAAGAGTTAGTGTTAGACAAAGTGATTATTTATTGCCGGTCATACCCTGCTCTTGTTTCACTTTTCCGGTGCTCTTCCCTGCAGGGGTCCCAGTGGATTTCTGCTTTGGTGCAGCCTCTTTCACCACCTCCTCCTTTATTTCTGCTCCCCAAGAGGAGATCCCATGCTGTGACAGTAAGTCCTGAAGGCTCTTCCCAGACTGCAATTCACTCAGGAAACCATCGTTCACTACCCGGACATTGGCAACTTTTATTTCTTCCATTTTTTTACTCATCTTCTCTATTTCCTCTGTTTTTAGACAAGGAGCAGACATTATAAAAAGGTAACGGTTGTGTGGTGTTAAAGGGACATTAAATACTTTGAGATGGTAATATAAAATTCTAAATCTTATGTATGAAAAAAACCTCTGCAATATACTTTCATTATTTATTTTGTCCCCTTTTCCTATAATTCCATTCTGAAATTTTGAGCTTTCCAGTTCCTGTTAGAAATGGAAGTGCAGAACACTGATATTCCACACAGCCATTGGCTGCACCCTCTAGTGACCTATTCATAACCGTTCCCAATTGACCACAGCAGAGAAGGTAACCTAAGTTACACCATGGCAGCTCACATTGTTTTATAAACACTAAAACTTTACACTTATTTTGTCAATATTTAAACAGCTAATGAAACTTTAAAAAATACATCCACATATTATTCACAGACTAATGTTTTCTTTGAATGCATAATTCTAACTAGCATTTATTTAGTGTTTCTTTCTAATGACACAGTGAGTCCACGGATCATCTCTAATTACTATTGGAATATCACTCCTGGCCAGCAGGAGGCGGCAAAGAGCACCACAGCAAAGCTGTTAAATATCACCTCCCTTCCCTCCGACCCAAGTCATTCTCATTGCCTACGTTAAGAGCAAGGAGGTGGTAAAGTTTAGGTGTCTGGAAGAAGATTCTTCAATCAAGATTTTATTTTTTAGCAGTGCAAGTTTGTTCTGCTTTTTCCTGGGGTTTAGCCGTAGCCCATGCCAGTCTCTTCAGTAGAGCAGTGGTGGCTTTTAAGCAATTGGGAACTTGTGGGGTATAATCCTAACTGCGCCTCCCAAATAGTTATTGCTGCCCTAACCTGAAAGCCTGAGTGAGATCACTCAGTCTTTTCCTTTTTCCACAGGTCCATGTGAGGGAGGATGCCTCTCAAACCTAGTGAGCTGCCCTGCTGCCAGGCAGATTACATAGAGGTGTGTGCTAATTTTATTTTTCTAGAGAGTATACAGAAAAATATTGGCACTTTTACAGTTAATTCTGTTGGGACATCAGACTCATTTATCCTATTGTGAAATCATAGGACAATGGGAGGCAGTTTGTGAAGGCACTGGGGACGAGAGGAACAGGGACTATAAACTTAGTTTGTTTTTATTATTCCAGTCAGGGTGGTTATGTTTGTTGTTACTCCTGGCGGCTTTACTTTCAGAGTGAAGAATAAATGCCGGCCGGGAGGTTCAGGTTGTGACGCCCATGATGGATGTGTGCTTCCTAGTTGCGGTTCCGCTTTTCTGTATTAGCGGTCTCCAGATACCGAGTGGAGCAGCTCAGTCTGAGTTGAGTCCGGATATCTCTCTAACATATTATCTCCAGCGGTCAGCAGAATAGGTAGGCACCTCAGCAGGGCTGGCTGAGGTGTAGAGGCTGTCTGGGGTGCTCTAAGACCAACGTTTATTTTTTGCAATATAAAAAAAAAATTGTCGTTTAAAATTTAAAAGGGACAGTAACTTTTTTGTAACATAATTTAAAAGACAAAAGTATTTTTTTTTTAATTTGTTTAATTCTTGGGTAAAGATGGACCAAGAGGCCCTGAAGAATGTTACTTGTTCTATATGTTTTGATGCTAATGTGGAACCACCAATCCCTTTCTGTTCCTTATGTATTGAGAGAACATTGAATTACAGGGATAGACTTTTTGATTCTGAGCCAGCATTTTCTAAGGCGGATGCTGTTCAGGGGTCTCCTGAAAATGTACAAGATATGCCGCAGCTTTCTCCTCAAAATGTCCCAAACCGGTTGGAGTTTCGTTGCAAGACATCGATACCCTTATGTCTTCTGCAGTAACTGATGCACTGTCTGCCTTTCCCATGCTGCAGGGAAAGCGCAAGAGGAAATCTAAGGATTCAGTGAGTAAGGTTTCTAACACAGTCGTGGCTATTCCGAATGTTCCTTCCCAAAAATCTGAGGAGGAAGATACTTCGGTGGCATCTGAGGGGGAATGCCTTCTTCTGATGCTGAAGTGGTATCATTCAGATTTAAGCTGGAACACCTCCGTTTGTTACTCAAGTTGGTTTTGGCTACATTGGACGACTCCGACACTACTGTCGTAGTCAATCCTAAGAAATCTAGTAAACTAAACAAGTATTTTGATTTACCTTCCATGGTGGAGGTTTTCCAGAGATTATTGCTAGGGAATGGGAGAGACCTGGTATCCCTTTTTTTCCATCCCCAATTTTTAAGAAGATGTTTCCTATTGCCGACTATATCAAAGAGTCTTGGCAGACGGTGGAAGGGGCAATTTCCACTTTGGCTAAGAGAACTACTATTCCCATAGAGGATAGCTGTTCCTTTAATGATCCTATGGATAAGAAGTTGGAGGGGTTGCTTAAAAAGATGTATGTACACCAGGGTTTACAATGGCAACCTGTGGTGTGTATTGCTACCGTCACCAGCGCAACGGCATACTGGTTTGATGCATTCCCTGATTCTAGTCAGACAGACACTGCCCTTGAAGAGATCCAGGATAGGATCAAGACCCTTAAGTTGGCCAATTCTTTTATTACGGATGCTTCCCTACAGGTTATTAAGCTGGGAGCAAAGATTTCTGGTTTTGCAGTACTGGCCCGCAAAGCCTTATGGTTGAAATCCTGGTCTGCAGATGTTTAGTCTAAGTCTAAGCTTTTGGCGATTCCCTACAAGGGTAAGACCCTGTTTGGGCCGGGCTTGGCTGAAATTTTTTCCTCCCTCCGGATAAGAGGAATAAGCAGAAGGGACGTCAAAGTAACTTTCGTTCCTTTCAAAACTTCAAAGTTAAGCCTTCCTCTCCCTCTGCCAAGCAAGATCAGTCCAAACCTTCCTGGAGGACCAATCAGTCTTGGAACAAGGGGAAGCAATCTAAGAAGCCCATTAATAACTCAAAGTCTGCATGAAGGGTCTGCCCCCTATTAGGGACCGGATCTTGTGGGGGGCAGACTTTCATTCTTCGCTCAGGCCTGGGTTCAGGATGTTACGGATCCCTGGGCGGTGGACATCGTATCCCAGGGATACAAACTAGAGTTCAAGACCTTTCCTCCAGGGGGCAGGTTTCTGCTCTCAAGATTATCTGTAGACCAGATAAAAACGGGAGGCATTCTTACACTGTGTCCAAGACCTTTCCGACCTGGGAGTGATAGTTCCTGTTCCAATGCAGGAACAGGGTCTGGGATTTTACTCCAATCTGTTCGTAGTTCCTAAAAAAAGAGGGAACTTTCAGACCAATTTTAGACCTCAAAAGTCTAAACAAGTTCCTCACAGTACCGTCCTTCAAGATGGAAACTATTCCATTCTTCCCTTGGTTCAAGAGGGTCAATTCATGACAACCGTAGATTTAAAGATTTAAAGGATGCGCACTTGCATGTTCCCATCCACAGGGATCATCACAAGTTTCTGAGGTTCGCATTTCTAGACAAACACTTCTAGTTTGTGGCTCTTCCTTCGGCCTTGCCACAGCTCCCAGAAGTTTTTCAAAGGTCCTGGGATCCCTGTTGGCAGTGCCACGGTTGCGGTGCATTGCAGTGTCGCCTTATCTAGACTACATTCTGGTTCAGGCGCCATCCTTTCAACAAGTGAACTCCTACACGGAGATGTTATCCTTTCTGCGTTCTCATGGATGGAAGGTAAAGTTTGGGAAAGAGTTCCTTAATTCCCGCTACAAGGGTAGTGTTCTTGGGAACCATAATAGATTCCCTAACAATGAAAATATTTCTGACAGAGGTCAGAAAATCAAAGATCTTCGACTCAATTTATGGAGGAGGTGATCGGTCTGATGGTAGCTGCCATGGACATCATTCAGTTTGCCCGTTTCCACCTCAGACCTCTGCAGTTATGCAACCTCAGGCAATGAAACTGGGATTATGCGGATCTGTCTCCGCGATTACATCTGGATCAGGTGATAAGAGATTTTCTTCCTTGGTGGTTGTCTAAGGAACATCTCTCCCAGGGAACCTGCTTTCGCATGGTTGATTGTGACAATAGACGCCAGCCTGCTGGGATAGGGAGGTCAGGTTCCAGTCAGACAACATAACTTCAGTGGCTTACATCAACTATCAGGGAGGAACTTGGAGTTCCTTGGCCATGACAGAGGTAGCCAAGATTATTCAGTTGGCGGAGACCCACAACTGCTGTCTATCTGCAATCCACATTCTAGGAGTGGACAATTGGGAAGCGGATTTTCTGAGCAAACAGACCTTTCACCCGGGGGAGTGGCAACTTCACCTGGAGGTGTTTTCCAACTTGATTCTCAAATGGGGACAGCCGGAGCTGGATCTCATGGCATCTCAACAGAATATATGCACACAGAAAAAAAGTCCAAGCACCAAAGGTTAATCTTTTACTCTCTACCTGCGGTCTGGGATAACCCCTCAGCACTTGCAAACAAAACTTGACTTGATCATCGGTAATGTAGATGCTTTCACATCAAAGATAGAATGTCACAATATTTCTGCACAAGCAGACAGTCATTCGATATGGTAAGTCTTACCCGCTCTATATGGAACGGTCGCTGTATTCTGAGTCCCGCTTGTGTGTCGGTCCACAGGAGCCTCTCTCTGGATTCCGGTTTGTATACCTCCGATGAAAATAGGCTTTTACTAGCCCGGCTCCCTTCTCGATCACTCCAGCAACGGTTTTGACTGCTGCAGCTTTTTTCTTCTCCTTCGGTCGGTCGATTGCTTCTTGTGTCCCAGTGCGTTATGGGGTATCCCACTCTCACCCAGGGTCTGACGGTTATTCTTGTAATACCTGTGCTCACTCGTTATTCCCCAATTGGTTCAAATAGAGTGTGCAGTGATCAAACGATCCAAATGAGGAGCACCAGGCAGGTTTCAATAAAATAAAACGTAACTTTTATTGAACTCCTCAGCTTACATTAAAACTTTGTTAACTCGAACAACATGTAGACAGATAGCACAGCATTCTCTTGCTTATGCGTTTCGGCGACAGCCGTAATCATAGCTTTAAAACATGACATACATTGTACACTTTTAAAAATTTCTGGTTTTGGTTATTTTGATCAACACACAAAAGAATTTCTTCTAGTAGAATACCCAGCAATACCACATTTTAATCTATTACCTAAAATACACAAGAGTATAGATAACATGACAGGTAGACCCATTATTAGTGGGATAGGTTCATTAAATGAACACCTGTCACAATGGTTAGATGGGATTTTACAACCTATAGTGTCCAGACTAAGTAGCTATTTACGTGATACCAAACAACTGCTGAAAGAATTAGAAAAGATCAAATGGGATCAGAAATATAGTTGGCTCACTATAGATGTACAAGCACTATACTCATCAATTCCACACAATATGGGTTTAAAAGCTATAGATTTCTTTGTTAGCAGAAAAACAAATGTTTTTGTAACTACATCTCTGAAGTAACCAAGTATCTTCTAACACACAACTATTTTACTTTCGAGGGGGTCTTTTACTTTCAGAGATGTGGGACAGCTATGGGGGCTAAATTTGCCCCCTCCTATGCCAACCTGTTCATGGGTTAGTGGGAGCTGTCCCACATCTATTAATATCAGGACCCCCTTCGAGAAAAGATAGTGTATTACAGACGCTTTATAGATGATCTCATATGTATATGGGAAGGTAATGCAGATAGTGCCAAAGAATTTGTAACAATTTTGAACAATAATGATGTGGGCATAAAATTTACCTCCGAATGGGCAAGAAATGAGATTCACTATTTGGATGTACAGCTTAGAGGTACAGTGGAAGAACAGATAGAAACAGAGGTATATGTAAAATCAATTGCTGGCAATACCTTGCTGCATGCAAAGAGCAACCATCCGAAAAGAGTGTTTAGCTCAGTAGCTAAAGGACAGTTCACTAGGTTAAAAAGAAATTATAGCACAGATCCCTTATTTGAGAAACATGCCCAGATTCTAACAAACAAACTGAAAGACAGAGGTTGTTACTCTAACAGTTTAATAAATAACACCAAGGATTTAGTGTCAAAAACTAACAGAAGTGACTTACTCAAAGTGAAAAAGAAGGACTCTATTAAAGATGAAAGAGTTACTTTTGTCACTCAGTACAGCAACCAGTATCACAAAATCTGTAATATTATACAAAAACATCTACCTATGCTACAAGCAGACGACAAATTAACCAATATAGTGAAACAAGGTTGCAGATTTTCTTTTAAGAAAGGGAAATCTATAGGAAACTAAATAGCAACAACACGTTTGAAAGGAAAAGAGGCTCACAAAAGTTCATGGCTCACTTACAAAGGCACATTCCATTGTAGTAACTACACTTGCAAGGCATGTGCATTTTTACAATCAGGAAACCAATTCAGATGTTGAGTCACTGGAAAAATATTCAATCATGAAAAATGTTTAAATTGTAGAGAAAGCAATGTGGTTTATTTACTTACATGTATACTTTGTGACCTACAATATGTTGGGCTCACGACAAGAGAAGTACGTGAAAGAATATAAATAATGGTACATTAACAACACCTTTGGTACAACATTTTAAAATTAAGCATCACAGTGACCCAATTTCATTAAAGGATTACTTTCTGTTATAATTTTTAAGCTAAACAACTAATATATTAAAGTTAATAAACATTAATTAAAACCTACTGACCTATATTTTCTCCAAAACGAAGTTTCATAACGTTATAAAAGTTATATCTTTTATTCCCTGATGTCACGTTATCCTGCCCGCTATTTTCAGCACTGCATGTTCAAAATACTTAAACCAATGAAATTGTGTTTAAAGCGCCATTTTGAAACCTAGGTATTGTAAACGGATTGGTACAGAGCAAAGGATACCCACGGAGTGGGTTTGGAAAACTATTAAATTTGCAGACAAGATTTCTGATATACGGTAGAGATATGTTAATGAAATGCTATTGATAAAAAGCGTATTTGGGGTAGTTAGTTAGTAACAGGCATAGAAAATATTTACTTACAGTGGCCCTTTAAAATGGACAATCATATAAAAACCAAGGAGAGGGAATTGGAATAAAGGAAATAACCTAGCATTGAGAGAGGTATTCTGGATACATAAACTAAGAACCAGAATACCTCTAGGTTTAAATTCGGAATATGACCTAATAAATTTTTGACAGAAATAGTTGAATACTAAAATTACTAAATTAAAATGTATTTTTACTACACATGTAATATAAAGGAAGTGATAATAGAACTTAGACTGAAATACTTTGGACAAAGAGATTCATTTTGAAACTAATAAAATAATTAGGTTAATATACAAAAAAATTATGGACTATTAGTATTTTTAGTTTAAAGGAAAAATTACCTAATAGCCACAAGAGGTAAACACAAATGTAAAATATACAATAAATTAAACAGAGTAATTGTAAAATGTGTTCTAATATTGTGATGGAAGATAGAACTAGTAATGCACATAAAGAACTTTGATATAAAAGGATAGAGAAATTCCTATTTCAGCGAAATATTTAACCAATAGTGATATAACAAAAGGCACTAAATTGACACATAAATAGAATTATGATTAGATAAATAAGAACGCAGTGCATATACTTGAAAGAGCAGGATTATCTCGCTATGTGTTTAACATATTTATGTATTAGCGTTATCTGTATATTACATTAATTACCATATTAGAATGCATATAGAGTTAAATTAGTACGAGCATACAGTGACTCAATTCATAAATTGAAAAATTGTAGCAACAACATTTGTAGTTTTGGCGCATAGCCTAATATTTTTGACAAATCGGATGTAATGTTTCTATGGCTAAGTAGGACAAGACTACACCTCACAGTCTATTTGATATGATTATACAGGGAGAGTTTATATACTCAAGATAGATTGAATGGCTCGTAACAGATTCTGTCTAAAGCACAACATTGTGTATATTATAAACGGCAAAATAACCATTGTGCCGCAAATGTTGTTACTAATTAATGAAACAATGTGTAACAATTCCTAAAGAACAAGTATCATACTATTTTTTTTTTTTATATTATCATCTGTCAATACAGCACCTCTAGGGTTAAAATCACACCTGTTCTTGGCACTGAAGAGTAGTTCCCAGACTAGAACAAAACACCCAATCAGAGAGTCAGCAGTTCAGTTTTAATTATCCAATCGGATAGCGGTGAGTATTTTAAAAGTGTACAATGTATGTCCTGTTCTCAAGCTATGATTAAGGCTGTCGCTGAAACGCGTAAGCAAGAGAATGCTGTGCTACCTCAACAGAATGCCAAGCTCTCGAGGTATGGGTCGAGGGATCCTCAGGCTCTACTGATAGATGCTCTGGCAGTTCCTTGGAATTTCAGTCTAGCATACCTATTTCCTCCGCTCACTCTGCTTCCACGGGCTATTGCTTGAATCAAGCAGGAGAAGGCGTCAGTGATCCTCATTGCACCGGCGTGGCCTTGCAGGATCTGGTATGCAGACCTAGTGGAGATATCTTCTCTTCCACCTTGTAGACTTCCACTATGGAAGGACCTTCTACTTCAAGGGCCCTTCATCCTAATCTCATTTCTTTGAAGCCGACTGCTTGGAGATTCAACGCTTAATTTTATCTAAGCGCAGTTTTCGGAGTCGGATATTGAGACCTTGTTTCAGGCTCGTAAGCCTGTAACTAGGAAGATTTACCATAAGATATGGCGTAAATATCTGTATTGGTGTGAATCCAGAAGCTACTCTTGGAGTAGAGTTCGGATTCCTAGAATTTCGTCCTTTCTCCAAGAAGGTCTGGAGAAAGGCTTATCTGCAAGTACTTAGAAGGGTCAAATATCTGCCTTGTCTATTTTGTTGCATAAACGTCTGGCTGATGTACCAGACATGCAATCTTTCTGTCACGCCTTGGTCAGAATCAGGCCTGTGTTCAAACCTGTTACTCCTCCCTGGAGTCTTAACCTTGTTCTTAAAGTTCTTCAGCAGGCTCCGTTTGAGCCTATGCATTCCTTAGATATTAAGATGTTATCTTGGAAAGTTTTGTTTCTTGTTGCAATTTCTTCTGCTCGTAGAGTCTGAGCTCTCAGCGTTGCAGTGTGAATCCCTTTACCTTATTTTTCATTCAGATAAGGTAGTTCTAAAGTGGTTTCGGATAGGAACATTAATCAAGAAATCGCTGTTCCTTCTTTGTGTCCTAACCCTTCTTCTCACAAAGAGCGTTTGCTGCACAACCTAGATGTGGTGCGTGAGTTGAAATACTATTTACAGGTGACTAAGGATTTCCTATATTACATATAGGATTTTTCTATACTTGAGAGTCTGAGCTTGTTTTACCCACTGAGGACACCTGGGATACCGGTACTCATGCTGGGCAAGTGAGCTGGGACATTGCAAACTTCCAGCCCCCTTTACTTGGCACAACTGGGTGCTGCTCCGTCTGTGAGTATCCATTTTTTATCATCTTACATTGATTTGTATCTACTGTATCACACTAGGAGGCGCCCTTGTTCTTGTGATTGTTTTTCACAGCAAAAGTTTGTCCGGATTGAGTATCTTGACAAGGAGCCGACTCCCACAGGGGTGTGGTCCATTTGGAAAACCTCATCTGTCCAAATTGGAAATCAGGATACAACTCCTAAGGACCGACTGTTATGGGGATTTATCCATGAACTGACCATAGCTAAGATAGAGGACTTTTTGTTCTTTGTTTACGTTGGTCAATTTATTTCTGGGCTCTATTGGGTCTTTATACAAGTATATAAGTGTTGTTATAGAATTTTGCATATCAGAATATTTTTTATGTTTATCTGTTTTTATTTTGCGCCCCCTAGAGTTGACACAAAGAACTGTGCTCTAACTGAATAGGAGGAGATTAAGGACAGCTGGACAGCAGCCTCCTGAGAGGATCACGGCTCATTCCACGAGGGCTGTTTCCTCTTCCTGGGCATTCAAAAACGAAGCTTCTGTGGAACAGATTTGCAAGGCTGCAACTTGGTCCTCTCTACACACTTTTTCAAAATTCTATAAATTTGATACTTTTGCCTCGGCTGAAGCTTCTTTTGGGAGAAAGGTTCTTCAAGCAGTGGTGCCTTCTGTTTAGGTACACTGTCTTTTCCCTCCCTTATCATCTGTGTCCTCTAGCTTGGGTATTGATTCCCAATAGTAATTAGAGATGATCCGTGGACTCACTGTGTCATTAGAAAGAAAACAAAATGTATTCTTACCTGATAAATGTATTTATTTCTTGACACAGTGAGTTCACGGCTCGCCCTGTTTATTTAGACAGGTTTTTGTGTTGTAAACCTCAGGCACCTCTGCACTTTGTGTTAATTCCTTTCTCTCTTTTTCCTTCGGTCCAATGACTGGGGTTGAAGGGAAGGGAGGTGATATTTAACAGCTTTGCTGTGGTGCTCTTTGCCTTCTCCTGCTGGCCAGGAGTGATATTCCCAATAGTAATTAGAGATGATCTTTGGACTCACCGTGTCAAGAAAGAAAGAAATTTATCAAGTAAGCATAAATTTAGTGTTTTATTTCCCTTTAAGAAAACCACTTAATATATATAAAATAAAAATGTATATATATTACAACTTACTCTGAGTGCTAATGCAAAGTGTGGCCTTATTTACAGATCCGGTGGTTTTTCCACCCATTTCTTCAATTAAAGTCTTAATTTCATCCTTGTTCTTGGACAGCTTTCCAAGTGTCAAAACTTTGATATTGGTCAATGGTTTTCCTAAGAATAGGGGAAAATATATATACAAGTCATAGCACTTACAGATAAAATGAATCACGTTTTCTGACATGGCAGCACTTGCCAAAAAAAATTGTTTCTTTCATATATTATTATTTTTTTTTTTAACAAAAAGTAGCCCTCTTGCATTATGGCAGACAACGTTGGATACAAATGTGTTCTACTGTCCTACACAGCAGTTGCTTAGATCAGTACAGGAACTTATTTTAGATGGTCCTAATTAGCCACAACAAAGGAAGTAAGATTAACCCACTCAATAGGCTTTTCAAAGGGTGGGTTTTTGGCAGCAAAGCCATTAAACTTTACTAACAAAATGGACAATTTAAATGTTTCTAAAACATCTTTGTATGCAGAGCTTCTTTTGCAATACAGTGATTAAAAAGGTACAGTAAACATTGTGACCTTTTTTTATCATTAATGTGCTGTATGTGTACCATTACCAAGGCGAGTCAGACACTTCCCTGTTTTAAATCCCCTTTTTATTCTTTTCCACAAAGCAGTCTTCGGTTCCCTCTACTTAGAGCGCTCATCCGCCACTACAATTTTTTTTTCAAAACAGCGTCACAGGGTGGATGGCCAATCACAACCCTCTTGATCACATTGTTCACTGTACCATGCCGTCAGGGTTGCATAAAGCGGGAGTGCGATGCAGTAAAGTAAATGACACAATTGAGAAGGTTGTGATTTACCAACAACCCTGTGACACTGTTTTGAAAAAAACAAACAAAAAAACTCCAGCTGCAGGTTGGTGTGATCTAAGCAGATGGAATGGAGGTCTGCTTTGGGGTAAAGAATGTAGTGAAGAGGGGCTTTAAAACAAGTCGCCGTCACCCCCTAGTAATTGTGCACCTACTGCACAATAATGATTAAAAAATAATAATAATAAAAATACAGAAATCACTTTACTGTCCCTTTAAGTGCAAAATTATTACAGGGACCCCCAAAACCTTCTGGATCAGAGGAATGCAAGGTAGAAAGCAGAAATAAACCCACTGCACTGATATTACTAAAACTTGTGAACATGGTTATAATTTATAGTCCTTTTGAACTTATTAAAGGAACACTAAATGCAGAATTACATAATTAACAAGGGGATAATTAAAAGACAATGCAATAACACCTACACTGAATTTCAAATAAGCAGTAGATTTTTTTTGTACCATGTGACAGATCAGCCAATCACAAACTAGTATACTGTATGTATACCTTATGAGTTTGTGCACATGCTCAGTATGAGCTTGTTCCCCAGCAAGTATGAATATAAAATGACTGTGCAAAATTTGATAATAGAAGTAAATTGACAAGTGTCTTCAAACTGCATTCTCTATCTGAATCATAAAAGTTTATTTTGACTTGAGTGTCCCTTTAATGTACATTTTTATGCTACTACTTTGCAGCGCTTGTAGAATACCCTCCTGGCTTACCAGCTGGCGCAGGCTCTTCCACTGCAGGGGCAGACTTGGCAGTGACCGGGGGACTCACAGGTGCAGGGGCAGCTGATGGAGGCAAGGCCCGGTCCTGCCTTTTAAATTTGAATTTCTTCAGATAGGGGACCTCATGGAACTCCTGATTGAGAGAGAGAGAGAGAGAGAGAGAGAGAGAGAGAAAAAAAAAAACACACAGGATTTAAGATAGCAGATAATTAAATCATAACTTTTGTTTCCTCCAAACACACAAGGCCCATACTTGAATTGAAAAGAGCTAGGAGAGTGTCCTAAAATTCTGGAAATATTTTTATTGCATTGCAAGCGGTAAAAAGCAATGAGGTCAGTTCCAACACAGAGAAATTAAACCATCCTATGGGATATCAGAAAACCTATCATCAACACAGAAATGGAACAAATAGCTCTTGGGACTTAATTAAGGACCTGTTCCTTAATCAGTTTAACATAACCAGCCCAGCTTAAAAACAATAGAAGTCCTTATACCTCTGAGGTATCAGTCTGCATAAACATCAAACTGCATCTCTATATATCCATTTAGAGAAAATTACAAGGATCTTAAAACATTTTATGGTATCAGTGACAAATTCATGCTTGTTCTTATTTTTTTGTCTATAGAATGTTGACTGTATTACTGGATGAGATATAATCATCCACAAGTCGCAGATGAGAAAAAAAAAAGTATTTTTCCTCCCTATCTATAACATTGAATGAACTAGTAACTTTTCTCACCAGTTATATTTTCAACCAGTGATAGAATATATACATACATATATATATATATAATGTAAGTCAATGGGAAGTGAGGGAGTTAGGTTCCAGGCCCCTCTCAAAATTGACATAAGTATCATAATACATTATATTTAAAGCTTTGAAATGAATACTATACATGCTAAACAGCATTATAATCGGTATAAGATAATCACACAACACAGCATGTATGATCAAACATTTTTTTTAAATTGAATTTTTCTGCAAACAAAGCAGTAAGGTCTCTGCATTGACAACAGTAGCATAAAACTATGATAGGTAATATGGGGTCTGCAGCTCCTCTATGCATTCCAGTATGGACTGATTTATAGGCACCCTGACCTCCTAGTCTTCAAGCAGCTGGGCAGGCAGATGAAAGGGAAGTTTCAAGGCTGCTACTTCAAAGCTGGTCAGCTCAGATTGTGTCTCCGCACTAATATATAAAAGCAAACTAATGACACAAATGTGTGGCATCAAATTATGTAAGTTATTTAATGAAAGAATAACATGAAGAAAGTCCCTGAATCCGATACATAATCAGACATAGATGCATACAAAACAAACATAAAGCACAAAATATACTGGGCGTCCCCAGTTAGCAAAAATATTCAGAGTCAGTCTAGACTGTGTTGAGATATGTAAGCTTATAAGCTAAAGCTGTAGCAAAGTTGTATAAATATATATATATATATACACACACACACACACATAACACACACATATATATATGTGCGTACATATCCATATCATCTGTTGCACCCTGGGCACTTGAGATTGGATTTCTGGAGTGCTTGTCTACTTTGAACTTTTTTTTTATATATATATATGTGTGTGTGTGTCACTGATAATTGTTTCAGTAAACAAGTTTGTAGATATACAGCCTAAGGAAAGAATTTTAAAATGCATGCCTATATGTTAAACAAGCTTTCAACACACAGAATTGGCAGTGATTTATAAAATGTGGGCAAGATTAGACCTGTAATCCTTAATACATATAAGTATTATTTTTATAAAACATAGATCCATACGTGCCAGCATGTTAGAAGTCAGTGTTGGTAGTATACAGTCACATCGATCATATCACACACTTGCTGTGCACTTATGCCAATGATTTCATATAAAGTGGCTTTGTTGCTGTGTTTTCCCAGAAGCCAGAGCTAAGGTGCCAGTATCAAGAAGCATGAAAAATCCCAAAAATATTTCCCCCCATTTATTTAAAAAAAAAAAATTAAATTTAATTATGTCATTTTTTTTTAACCACTTAACTCCCATGTGGTCGTCATCTGAGGGAGGTTCATTGCAGCCCCCGCAACATCTAGCAACTATGAGCTGATTAAGTGGGACAGCATTGCAGGGGAATCTGGGACGTGGTGACATCAACAGGCCCAGATGCCTGGAATTTCCATGCTTCTGGATGGGGCTAAGTTTTTAAACCCTTGATCTCAGCTCCATTAAACTCTAGATTTTTAGATCAGTAGCTGTGCATATTCTTCTTTATAATAGTGTGAATTACATGCAGTTATATGAACATTGGTGTACACTTTCCTCCCTTTAATATTTACTAAGCAGACTGTTTTGCAGATTATTAACAATGAATTACTAAAGCACAGTAAAGGAAATGCTATAAAAACTTACATTATGCTTACCCGATTTGCTTTTCTTCTGACGGGAAGAGTCCACAACTGCATTCATTACTTTTGAGAATTTAGAACCTGGCCACCAGGAGGAGGCAAAGACACCCCAGCCAAAGGCTTAAATACCTCCCCCACATCCCTCAGTCATTCTGCCAAGGGAGCGAGGAACAGTAGGAAAAATATCAGGGTGAAAAAGGTGACATTAGAACTGAACCCCCCATGCCCAATTCCAGGCAAGAGACATGGTCCTAAGTCAGAGTCCCCGAGAAACAGGACCAATCAAAAGATCTAACCTCCTGAGGAACCCTTAAGTTGCCTCCTATGGTTAGGAGTAGGGTTGCACCAATACCATTTTTTTATGACCGAGTACAAAGTACCGATACTTTTTTTCAAATACTCACCGATACCAATTACCAATACTTTATTTTTAATGTCATGTGATAGTTTACCAAGCACAATACAGACTAATTATTTAAGATTCCTTCTTTAGAATTATAAAGGACTGTAATTCAAAAGACATTATGAAATAATAAAAGTTTTATTTGTCACAAAGTTCACTAAACATGTTTATAAATAAAAAATATTACAATAAAATATTACATTTAAAGGGGTGATATAATTGGGTTGTAGGGCTGTTATATAACATAAATCTGACATTTGTATGGAGGTTCGACTCTAAGTTGAACAGTCTTTCACTTTCCACACTACTGCATGGGGCAGATAGATATTTTTGGGCCATTTTAGCCAGAGCTGGAAATCTGTTTATTAACTGCCCAGAACTTCAGGGGTTTGTCTGAACGAGGTACAGTGATCTCTCTACAATAATACAAATAACAGCAATTTGTATTGGCAGAACAGTAGTAAACAATTTTTAGTTTAGTCTCCACTCCAGTTTAAAATGAAATGGGAACATGCAGTTTGAAAAAACACCACAAGATAGCATATGGGTAGGAAGTGGAGGTATTAGTTTAAGTATCGGTGCATTTGCACGAGTACAAGTACTCATGCAAATACTTGGTATCAGTACCAATACTAGTATCGGTATCGGTGCAACCCTAGTTAATAGTGCACCCAGGACAGAGCCTTCCACCATCCAACGTCCTTAGACATAGGGTCTAAGCAGCAACAGCCTCAAACCCAAGAGTCTGAAAAACTCGTAGCAGGTCTAAGAAAATGGCAACCAGTACCATTGAATCTTAAGACAATCCTTTGTAGACAGGCTTGACTACCTGATCTATACTCCGGAGTAGATAAATGAAACCCATTTTCTTGACCCCAAAGGCAAAGGTCTGTATCTGACCCCGGACCTCCTACCCGCAAGCCCAAAGGGCTAGATCTGTTATAAGGTTGAAGGATAGCACCCAAGAATCTAAAGACCACGGGATTACAAGGGACAGCTCTTAGATTGAGAAGACGACATATCTCCAGATATCCTTACAGGATCAGTCTCCTGGAAATCCCAGTAACAAAAATAACAATGGGTGCCTCACAGCTCCTGGTAGAAAAAAACGAGGTGATCCACACCCCTGTGCTCCAAGTACTAGAGCAAGCGAGATACTGAGAAAAGGAAGAAGGACATACCCGCGCTTCCAGACAGATGACCCAACCCCAGAAGGGAAAAAGAAAATTTATGCTTACCTGATAAATTTATTTCTTATTTGACACGATGAGTCCACGGATCATCTTAATTACTAATGGGATATTCACCTCCTGGTCAGCAGGAGGAGACAAACAGCACCACAGCAAAGCTGTTAAATAGCTTCACCCTTCCCTCCCCCTCCAGTCATTCGACCGAAGTTAAGGAAATAAAGGAATAGCCTAGGTGCAGAGGTGTCTGACGTTTATAAAAATAAAAAACCTGTCTTACAAGAACAGGGCGGGCCGTGGACTCATCGTGTCAAAAAAGAAATACATTTATCAGGTAAGCATAAATTTTCTTTAAGACACGAGTCCACGGATCATCTTAATTACTAATGGGATCCAATACCCAAGCTAGAGTACACAGATGATACGGGAGGGACAAGATAGGGAACTTAGACGGAAGGCACCACGGGACCTAAACGGAAGGCTTGAAGAACCATTCTCCCAAAAGCGGCCTCAGCCGAGGCAAAAATGTCAAATTTGCCGAATTTTGAAAAAGTGTGCAGAGGATCAAGTTGCAGCCTTGCAAATCTGTTCCACAGAAGCTTCATTTTTGAAAGCCCATGAGGAAGCAACCGCCCTCGTGGAATGAGCTGTCCAGCAGTCTCATAAGCAAAATGTATGATACTCTTCAGCCAAAGAGAAGTTGCTGTAGCTTTCAGTCCCTTACGTTTTCCCGAAAAACTTAAAAACAAAGAAGACGACTGACGAAAGTCCTTAGTCGTCTGCAAGTAAAACTTTAAAGCACGGACCACATCCAAATTGTGTACAAGTCGTTCCTTCTGAGAAGAAGGATTAGGACACAAAGGAGGAACAACAATCTCCTGATTAATGTTTCTATTAGAAACAACCATAGGAAGAAAACCTAACTTTGTACGTAAAACTACCTTGTCTGAATGGAAAATAAGGTAAGGAGAATCGTACTGTAACGCCGAGAGATCTGATACTCTACGAGCAGAAGAAATAGCAACAAGAAATAAAACCTTCCAAGATAACAACTTAATATCTAAGGAATGCATAGGCTCAAATGGAGCCCCTTGAAGAACCTTGAGAACAAGATTAAGACTCCATGGAGGAGTAACTGGTTTGAACACAGGCCAGATCCTAACTAAGGCCTGAAAAGAAGATTGGACATCCACCAGACGTTTGTGTAACAAAATAGATAAGGCCAAGATCTGACCCTTTAAGGAACTCGTCAATAAACCTTTCTCCAAACCCTCTTGGAGAAAATACAAAATTCTAGGAATCCTAACTTTACTCCATGAGTAACCCTTGGATTCACACCAATAGAAATATTTACGCCAAATCTTATGGTAAATGCTTCTAGTAACAGGTTTACGAGCCTGAATCATGGTCTCTATGACCGAATCAGAAAACCCCCGTTTGGATAAAATTAGACTAGATTTGGGTGAAGGTAGGGTCCCTATATTAGAAGGTCCTTCCTCAACGGAAGTCTCCAGGGTAGCAGAGATGCCATCTCCACCAGATCCGCATACCAAATCCTGCACGGCCAGGCCGGCGCTATGAGGATCACCGACGCCCTCTTCACTTTGATTCGAGCAATAACCCGAGGAAGAAGAGCAAACGGAGGAAAAAGGTATGCTAGACTGAAGGTCCAAGGGACCGCCAGAGCATCTATCAGCTCCGCCTGGGGGTCCCTGGACCTCGACCCATATCTCGGGAGCTTGGCATTCTGTCGGGATGCCATGAGATCCAATTCCGGCTGACCCCACTTGAGAATTAGATCGAAAAACACTTCTGGATGGAGTTCTCACTCCCCCGGATGAAAAGTCTGCCTGCTCGAGAAATCCGCCTCCCAGTTGTCCACCCCTGGGATGTGGATCGCCGATAGGCAACAAGAGTGGTCTTCCGACCACTGAATTATTTTGGTTACTTCTGTCATCGCTAAGGAACTCCTCGTTCCTCCCTGATGATTAATGTAAGCCACCGAAGTTATATTGTCCGACTGGATCCTGATAAACCAATGTGAGGCTAACTGGGGCCAGGCCAGAAGGGCATTGAAGACTGCCCTCAGTTCTAGAATATTTATGGGAAGAACAGACCAAACTCCTTGAGCCTTGAGAGAGCCCCAGACAGCTCCCCAGCCCAGAAGACTGGCGTCTGTTGTCACGACCACCCTTGGAGAGATGATCCAGAGACAACCACCATTGAAGAGAGCTTCTTGTCTCCTGCTCCAGAGTTATTCGAGGAGACAAATCCGCATAATCTCCGTTCCATTGCCTGAGCATGTTTAACTGCAGAGGTCTGAGATGGAACTGAGCAAACGGGATGATGTCCATTGCCGCCGCCACCATCAGCCCGATTAACTCCAAGCACTGAGCCACTGACGGCCGAGGAGTGGACTGAAGGACTAGACAAGTATCGATAATCTTTGATTTCCTGACTTCTGTCAGAAAAATCTTTATAGACAATGAGTCTATAATGGTTCCCAGGAAGGTGACTCTTGTATCTGGAACTAGGGAACTCTTTTTCACATTTACCTTCCACCGGTGAGAGAAAAGATAACACTATGTCAGTGTGGGATCTTGCTTGTTGAAAAGATGGCGCCTGGACTAAAATGTCGTCCAGATAAGGCGCCACTCCAATGCCCCATGACCGAAGAACTGCCAAGAGACCACAGATCCTTTGTGAAAATTCTGGGAGCAGTGGCCAGGCCGAAAGGAAGCGCCACAAACTGGAAATGTTTGTCCTGGAAGGCAAACGTTAGAAACTTGTGATGATCCCTGTGAATACGGACATGAAAGTACACATCATTTAAAGCCACCATTGTCATAAACTGACCCTCCTGGATTAAAGGAAGAATGGAACGAATAGTTTCCATCTGCCCCAGATAAGGCGCCACTCCAATGCCCCATGACCGAAGAACCGCCAAGAGACCACAGAACCTTTGTGAAAATTCTGGGAGCAGTGGCCAGGCCGAAAAGGAAGCGCCAAAAACTGGAAGTGTTTGTCCTGGAAGGCAAACGTTAGAAACTTGTGATGATCCCTGTGAATAGGGACATGAAGGTACACATCCTTTAAATCCACCATTGTCATTAAAGGAAGAATGGAACGAATAGTTTCCATCTTGAATGACGGAACTCTGAGAAATTTGTTTAGACTTTTGAGGTGTAAAATCGGTCTGAAGGTTCCCTCCTTTTTGGGAACCACAGATTGGAATAAAACCCCTGACCCTGTTCCAGAATGGGAACAATCACTCCCAGGGCGGAGAGGTCTTCTACACAATGTAAGAACGCCTCTCTTTTTGTCTGGTCTACAGATAATCTTGAAAGAAGAAAACCTGCCTCTGGGAGGAAAACTTTTGAACTCCAATTTGTATCCCTGAGACACTATTTCTATTGCCCAGGGATCCTGTATGTCCCAAACCCAAGCCTGAATGAAGAAGGAAAGTCTGCCCCCCTACCAGATCCGGTCCCGGATCGGGGGCATGCCCTTCATGCTGATTTGGATTCAGTAGCCGGCTTCTTGGATTGTTTACCCTTATTCCAAGACTGGTTGGGTCTCCATGTAGGCTTAGATTGTTCCTGCTTAGGAGGAAGAAGAGAAAGAATTTCCCTTGAAATTTGGAAAGGACCGAAAATTACTCTGTCACCCTTTTTGTTTGTTTCTCTTATCCTGAGGTAGAAGATGACCATTACCTCCGTGATATCAGAGATAATTTGCGTGAGGCCAGGTCCAAACAAGGACTTCCCCTTGTAAGGAATCACTAGA
The DNA here is from genome assembly GCF_027579735.1 of Bombina bombina. Taxonomy (NCBI): domain Eukaryota; kingdom Metazoa; phylum Chordata; class Amphibia; order Anura; family Bombinatoridae; genus Bombina; species Bombina bombina. Next base: position 1,160,877,473 of record NC_069502.1, read on the forward strand.
AGCTTAGACTTAGATGATATATCCACAGACCAAGGCTTCAACCATAAGGCTCTGCGTGCCAGAATAGAAAACCCCGAAATTTTAGCTACCAATTTAATCATTTGAAGGGAAGCATCCGTAATAAAAGCATTAGCTAGCTTAAAGCTTTTATCCTATCTTGGATCTCTTCCAAAGCAGTCTCAGTTCTGATAGACTCAGATAAAGCATCAAACCAATATGCTGCCTCACTAGTGACGTTAGCAATGCACGCAGCTGGCTGCCATTGCAAACCCTGATGAACATAAATCTTTTTAAGTAAACCCTCTAATTTTATGTCCATAGGATCTTTGAAAGCACAACTATCCTCTATGGGAATAGTAGTTCTCTTGGCTAAGGTGGAAACTGCCGCTTCCACTTTAGGAACTGTTTGCCAAGCCGCCTTGAAGGAGTCAGCTATGGGAAACATCTTCTTAAAAATAGGAGAGGGGGAGAAGGGTATGCCAGGTCTCCCCCATTCCTTAGTAATGATCTCCGAAGCTCGCTTTGGTACAGGAAATACGTCTGAGTAAGAAGGAACTTCAAAATATCTGTCCAATTTACTAGACTTCGTAGGAGCAACCACTACCGTGGAGTCACAGTCGTCCAAAGTAATCAAAACCTCCATCAGTAACAGGCGGAGGTGTTCAAGTTTAAACCTAAAAGATACCACCTCCGAATCCGTCAGAGGCAATGAACTTTCAGAATCTGAAATTTCACCTTCAGATAGAACCACATTATCCTCCTCTTCAGTTCCTTGAGAGGGTAACTCCGATATTGCCACAACTGCATCAGAAACTTCACTTACTGAATGTCTGATTTTCCTCTTACGTTTGCCCTGCAATATTGGGAAAGCAGACAATGCATCAGAAATAGAGGAAGACATGAGAGCAGCTATGTCTTTTAAGGTAACTCCAGCCGGCGCTAGAGCAGATGTATAGGGGACTGCTTGAGCGGGCGGGACGTTTGGGGAGAAAGCTGCGTCATACCCTGAATCTCATCAGACTCTTGGACCGCATCCGCTTGAGAAAGGATCAGGAAAAATATTTTCCCTATAACTTAAAGTCCTCTCAATACATGAGGGACAGAAAGGGATTGGTGGTTTCACATTTGCATCCAAACACATGGAACAAGTAACACTTTGCAAGTCTCCTAGGTCCATACTGAATACCAATAATATAAATGTGCAATAAAAACTTTAATTTTGACAAAAAAAGTTTAAATGTAAAAAAACGTTACTGTCACTTTAAATTCAAAAGTGTAACTTTTTTACTGCGTGAGAAAAAAACGTCTTAAATCACTCACAGACAAATAATGATGACACCCCTACACCTCAGCAGCTCTGCTGAGGTGCCTACCTGACTGCAAGACCGGAGCCTCTCTCCCTCTCCTGGAAAGAAATCCGGATTCGATAGAGGAACAGTTCAGCAACCCTCCACACCTAGAATCGCCTTCACTTGACAGAAAACATCCAAATCTAGACAGGGGAAATAACCCGATCTGTCTCCTGACTTTACACTGCCACACAGGAAGAGACCAGAGAAAAAGGCATGCAATACAAACGAGCCGCCCATCGGGGGCGTGGCCAAACCCAACAACACTCACACGGACGTTATGTCTTAATAAAATAAACGCCATAAAGAACCACCACCTAAAAGTTTATCTCCCAGACCCAGCCCCAGTGCCTGTAACACGCTGTCCTTTACTCTCAGACTCTGAGAGCTTTCTTGTCCCTTAAAAAAGTGCCTAACATTGTAAGTCCCTTATGCAATAAATAGAAATAAAGAAAAGTAAAGTGCTCCTTTTCCTCTAAGTGCCCCAGGAAAAATAATAAAGCACTTACCTCAAATGTCTGCCTGACAGCAAAGGCAGTTCACCAGGTTTGAGGGGTCATATCCCCCACATGGACCTGTGAAGAAAATGAAATTCTTGACTAAATATTCCTCAGGTTTTCAGGATTAGGGCAGCAATAATATATAGGAGGCGCAGTGAGAATTATGTCCCACAAGTTCCCATTGCTCTAAAACCACCACTGCTCTACTGAAGAGACTGATATGGACTTCGGCTACACCCTAGAACAAAGCAGCACAATCTTGCACTACTTTAAAAATAATAAACTCTTGATTGAAGAATCTAATCTAACAGCTCACTTTACCACTTCCTATCACTAACGTAGGCAAAAAGAATGACTGGGGTGGGAGGGAAGGGAGGAGCTATTTAACAGCTCTGCTGTGGTGCTCTTTGCCGCCTCCTGCTGACCAGGAGGTGAATATCCCATTAGTAATTAAGATGATTCGTGGACTCATAGTGTCTTAAAAAAGAAAAAAGGAGTCTCTGCCACCACAAAAGGAAATGCGACTAGGCTACAAGAGTCAACACCCAGAAGATACCGAAAGCGAAAACGCAAATCGGCCACCAAACCGGTATTCCAGACCTCCAAAGGTCATCCAAATCTCCAAATTCTAAAGGAATGAAGAACTACGGTTCCGAGTCCAAAAGGACCACTAGAAACCATGAGGAAGCTTTAAAAAGTCAGTCACGTACTCAAAGCAAATTGCAAGAAAAGGACAACTTAGATTGGAGCTCACAACCTTCCTACCAGAAGCGTTGCATCTAAACACTAGGCCCCATACTTTGTAGTAGGATCCGAGCCTGGACCAATAGGTCAAAAAGACATTCCGACAGAATATCAGCACCACGAGGGTGACATGAACCGCAAGGAACAGTAGCTAGCGCCCGACCAGTACCTGCCTGGTACAAGAGCACGCCAGAACTGTCCAAAGGTCCAAGAAAAATCGACCCGATAATTTGAACTAGAAACATAACTATGTTCTTAACAAAAAATGCGCAACTTCCGAGAAAGTGCCCACGCGACCACAAAATCACAAGTATCAGTTCCAGAGAAAGAACGTTCCCAAAACGGAAATTATATCAGACATGAGCTCTTTAAAAATCAAATCAAACACATCCTAACCGGTTCAAAAATAAAAGGGCAGCACTCCGCAGCTGAACGCCCAAGGAGAATGGGCATGCCAACAGGACCAGCCAATCATAAGGCCCCTTTCTCCCAAGCTCAGAACTGGAACCGATACATAAAAAAAAAGAAAGAAAAAAGGAGATTGGTTTCATCCTCAAACGTCTAACCCAGCTTGCCATCCGGCATAGGCCACGGACAGTACCTTAAAAACATTTCACTTGGGAGATATAAATGAGCCAGAGCCATAGATATGGCCATGTGGAACCGTGCCGTAACCTCTGGAGGAAACAAGCCTCCTTCCGGAGAAGGAGTAATGGCCATAGGGACACCTGCTTGCGTAGCAAAAGAAGGTTTTGGGGAATGCGCCTCACAAGACATGGAATTCTCGGGGTGGATAGCTCAACGCACTCTAAGTTCCCTGATTCGGAAGAAGAGAGTACTCTAGAAGGGCAATCTGAACATAACTAATGGGCATGGATAACCCGGGCCATATCATATTCTTCGCAAGATGCATTCTGCGAATTGGAGATATCCGTGTCTAAAGAAAAAAAATCAGACAAGCACTAAACGGCAGCTTACACCCCTAATGGCTGGGGCACTCACCACCTCCTGTGAAACAGACAACTAACGAGCAGAATCTCTCAGTCGTCACTTGGTCAGAATACTGAAGTGGAATACAAAGTAACCGCACCCGGTCACGAGGTGCACCGTGCAAGTCACAAAAAAGGGCGCTGAAATCTAAAGAGACCGCGCAAGTATCACTACACATTAGCAGACAGAATCACATAACAAACATGATTAAAGTCCCCCCTGTTCAATAACCCCACCTCATGAGATATTAACAATTGATTCTTAAGCTAAAAAAAAAAAAAGAGTCCCACTGGGACCCTGACTTCTTTGGTTAACATCACATTCACATATCGAAATAAAATTAAACAATCTTACCGGAATCTGCGCCGTGAAACAGGAACATGGCCATTCAAGTGTGACAGATAGTAGCTTCGCTTTGGACATGGACTTGAGAGTGAATAAAGGCAGTCAGCGTAACTCGTCAACGCTGATTGCCAAGGAGCTGTTAATCTGAGTCGGGATGGTTTCACAGAAAGACTCTCCCTGCATCTACAGACTCCAACCTTCATCCATGCTCTCACTGACAGTCCCATTTCGAGAGGCTTCCAGTCCCATTTCGAAGAGTACTACCCTCCATAAAAGACTAACTTCAAACTTCTGACACTTCTCTGCCAACCTCCTGTGACGAAAAAGGCAATGAATGACTGGGGGATGAGGGAAGTGAGGGAGGTATTTAAGCCTTTGGCTGGGGTGTCTTTGCCTCCTCCTGGTGGCCAGGTTATGAATTCCCAAAAGTAATGAATGCAGCTGTGGACTCTTCCAGTTTAAGAAGAAAACCCCATTGTATTGCTAATTTATCATTTACTAAGCAGCAACAAACAGAATATTCCCATTATTAACCATAACTCAGTACATCTGACAAGCATATTACAAAATGTAAGATGCAAGATCCAGTTTAACTCTTCATCTACCTTAGGTATCACCCAGTCCTTTCTGTCTGGAGTCTGTGTTTTAGCAACACATTTGGTCCAGGCGCTGATGTCCCCTGTACAGTAGTAAGCATCTCCTTTGAAAACAAACTGTCCCTTACACTCTGCACAAGGAAGAAGTGCTCCAAAGGCCATTCCGTCCGACACCCTGTCCAGGATCTGTGCAAAGCAAGAAAGCACAAAATCAATTAAAAGCCAACATTTTAAAAGGGAATAAAACAAATATAACCCCCCATAATTAATAAAAATATATTTCAACAAGGCTTGATAAACCCAGGTAACCACCGATACCTTAAATTAGGAACTGGCGCCCTGCTTTACAGTCACCAAGACAGCCATGTTTAGTTTGGTGCCTCTGAATCCTTTCTAGGCCTTGTGGCTTTGAAATACAAATGCAGCTTTTATTGTGTTATTTTATTGGTGTCCAAAAGTTTCTGGCTCCTAAATTTATAAGCTGGCTCCTAGATTTTAACATATTTATCGAGCTCTGTATTACAATGGTTTTAATTTTATTTTCAATAGCTCTGAAAAATGTGTTTGTTCCACATTTCCTTGAGAGGCTGGAGCTCAAATTCTGTAACTAAGTATGCTGAAAACTACCTTAGCTGGCAAAATACCATAGAAATTGCAGGTTACAGGGCACAAACTCAAGTTATAGCTAGCCCTACCTGGTCACATTCAAGGGAGATAAGATAAACAAAACCACCAGGGTTTTCAAGCTTATTATCGATTTGCGATACTCTTGCCATTGTGCAAACAAAAGGCACAGTTAGATATTTAATTCAGTGTGGATTTATATTACAGTATATTATATGTACTGAATGTCACATGCTGTATGTTCATAATGTCACATGCTGTATGTTCATGTTTATGTATCAACCAATAAATGGGAACAAATATAGAATCAATGCATTGACCAGATGAAAACCAATCATTGCTTATTGGCTATTTTCCGGGTAAATACCTTAAAAAATCATTTTGTGCTTCATGTAAAAAAATATATCATGCTGAAGTGCACTTAAGTTATTAGTGATATCACCAAATTACTCTTAGAAATTAATGGAATGTATTCAGCTTTATAATTACTAGGTGGCAGATCACTATTCTTACTCACTGACACTCTATATAACTTAGCCAAGCAGGTCAAGAAACAAGTCTCTGATGACCACTCTCAGGCCATCTAATTCCTACATGGGTCACAGTGTCATTTAAGAATAAATCATGAGAATGACAAATCTCAGGAAATCAGAAGTCCATGAAAAGTAAAGTTCAAATTAATAATGTGAAGAAAAACTTACATTGGTTTCTCCTGATGGCACTTCCTGCTTGTTGGCTATAAGGAGCTCCTTAAGATCGTTGGTACTACACACTTTCTTAAGCTCATCTTTAATACTCCAAATTAGCTCTGACTGATCCTGTTGGGATAAAACATGTTAAATACCCAAATAACTTAAAGAATCTTATCACGGCAAGTCCCCTACCCCGCTACTAGGTGTTTGTGACACATGGCAGGTTTGAGAAGCTGCTGAACAGAATTGTACAACAGGTTCTACATAGGAGATAATAAATGAGATAACCTTATGCAGAAAATTGCTTTCTTTGTTGCTCTATGTTTGCACTATATATATTTACAAGTTTACAATTGCTTACAATATAGTCAGATAAAAGCAGGAAAGCTATAAATCAATCTCATTTTGGAAAGAAAAAACAAAAACACCACACTTGATTTACACTCATTGATACTTTTCTTTCGCCTAGATTTAGAGTTCTGCGTTAGCCGTCAAAAGCAGAGTTAAGGGGTCCTAACGCTGCTTTTGGCCGCCCGCTGGTATTTAGAGTCAGGCAGGAAAGGGTCCAACGCTCACTTTTAAGCCGTGACTTTTCCATACCGCAGATCCCCTTACGCCAATTGCGTATCCTATCATTTCAATGGGATCTTCCTAACGCTGGTATTTAGAGTCTTGGCTGAAGTGAGCGTTACACCTCTACCAACAAGACTCCTACCGCCCATGGAAAGGCTGTAGTTAAGAGCTTTATGGGCTAACGCCGGTTTATAAAGCTCTTAACTACAGTGCTCTAAAGTACACTAACACCCATAAACTACCTATGTACCCCTAAACCAAGGTCCCCCCCACTATAATAAATATTTTTAACCCCTAATCTGCTGACCGCACATCCCCGCCACCTACATTATCCCTATGAACCCTTAATCTGCTGCCCCTAACATCGCCGACACCTACATAATATTTATTAACCCCTAATCTGCCCCCCCCCCCCCACCAACGTCGCCGCTACCTAACTACACTTATTAACCCCTAATCTGCTGACCGGACCTCACCGCCATTATAATAAATGTATTAACCCCTAAACCGCCGCACTCCCATCTCACAAACACTATAATGAATAGTATTAACCCCTAATCTGCCCTCCCTAACATCGCCGCCACCTAACTTCAAGTATTAACCCCTAATCTGCCGACCGGACCTCGCCTCTACTGTAATAAATGTATTAACCCCTAAAGCTAAATCTAACCCTAACCCCCCCTAAGTTAAATATAATTTTAATCTAACTAAATAAATTAACTCTTATTAACTAAAGTATTCCTATTTAAAACTAAATACTTACCTGTAAAATAAACCCTAAGCTAGCTACAATATAACGAATAATTATATTGTAGCTATTTTAGGGTTTATATTTATTTTACAGGCAACTTTGTATTTATTTTAACTAGGTACAATAGCTATTAAATAGTTATTTACTATTTAATAGCTACCTAGTTAAAATAATTACAAAACTACCTGTAAAATAAATCCTAACCTAAGTTACAATTAAACCTAACACTACCAATAAATTAATTAAATAAAATTACCTACAATTACATACAATTAAATAAACTAAACTAAAATACAAAAAATAAAAAAAGAAGATTACATGAATATTAGGCTAATTACACCTACTCTAAGCCCCCTAATAAAATAAAAAAGCCCCCCAAAATAATAAAGTTCCCTACCCTATTCTAAATTAAAAAGTAACCAGCTCTTTTACCAGCCCTTAAAAGGGCTTTTTGCGGGGCATGCCCCAAAGTAATCAGCTCTTTTGCCTGTAAAAAAAAAAATACAACCCCTCCCCAACATTAAAACCCACCACCCACATACCCCTCTTAAATAAACCTAACACTACCCCCCAGGGTGGTGGGTTTTAATGTGGGGGGGGGTTGTATTTTGTTTTACAGGCAAAAGAGCTGATTACTTTGGGGCATGCCCCGCAAAAAGCCCTTTTAAGGACTGGTAGAAGAGCTGGTTACTTTTTAATTTAGAATAGGGTAGGGACCTTTATTATTTTGGGGGGCTTTTTTTATTTTATTAGGGGGCTTAGAGTAGGTGTAATTAGCCTAATATTCTTGTAATCTTTTTTTATTTTTTGTAATTTAGTTTAGTTTATTTAATTGTATGTAATTGTAGGTAATTTATTTAATTAATTTATTCATTGATAGTGTAATGTTAGGTTTAATTGTAACTTAGGTTAGGATTTATTTTACAGGTAATTTTGTAATTATTTTAACTAGGTAGCTATTAAATAGTCAATAACTATTTAATAGCTATTGTACCTAGTTAAAAAAGGAGAAACTATAGGGTGCCGTGGTGACTGTAGTGTATAGAGAAAAAAATTTAACAAACCTGATTAAAAAACCAGGGCGGGCCGTGGACCGGACACACCGTTGGAGAAAGAAATTTATCAGGTAAGCATAAATTCTGTTTTCTCCAACATTGGTGTGTCCGGTCCACGGCGTCATCCTTACTTGTGGGAACCAATACCAAAGCTTTAGGACATGGATGAAGGGAGGGAGCAAATCAGGTTACCTAGACAGAAGGCACCACGGCTTGCAAAACCTTTCTCCCAAAAATAGCCTCCGAAGAAGCAAAAGTATCAAATTTGTAAAATTTGGCAAAAGTGTGCCGAGAAGACCAAGTCGCTGCCTTACATATCTGATCAACAGAAGCCTCGTTCTTGAAGGCCCATGTGGAAGCCACAGCTCTAGTGGAGTGAGCTGTGATTCGTTCAGGAGGCTGCCGTCCGGCAGTCTCATAAGCCAATCGGATAATGCTTTTCAGCCAGAAAGAGAGGTAGCAGTAGCTTTTTGTCCTCTCCTCTTACCAGAGTAAACGACAAACAAAGATGAGGTTTGTCTAAAATCCTTTGTTGCTTCTAAATAGAACTTTAAAGCACGAACTACATCTAAATTGTGTAACAAACGTTCCTTCTTTGAAACTGGTTTCGGGCACAGAGAAGGAACAACTATTTCCTGGTTAATATTCTTGTTGGAAACAACCTTTGGAAGAAAACCAGGCTTGGTACGCAAAACGACCTTATCTGAATGGAACACCAGATAGGGTGGATCACACTGCAAAGCAGATAATTCAGAAACTCTTCTAGCAGAAGAAATAGCAACCAAAAACAGAACTTTCCAAGATAGTAACTTGATATCTATGGAATGTAAGGTTCAAACGGAACCCCTTGAAGAACTGAAAGAACTAAATTTAGACTCCAATTAGGAGTCATGGGTCTGTAAACAGGCTTGATTCTGACCAAAGCCTGTACAAAAGCTTGTACATCTGGCACAGCTGCCAGGCGTTTGTGTAACAAGCAGAAATCTGTCCTTTTAGAGAACTCGCTGACAACCCTTTATCCAAACCCTCTTGGAGAAAGGAAAGAATCTTAGGAATTTTAATCTTACTCCAGGAGAATCCCCATAATTGGGTTAACTGGGCGAAGACCTCCGGGTGGAGTTCCCACTCCCCCGGATGGAAAGTCTGACGACTCAGATAATCCGCCTCCCAGTTGTCTACTCCTGGGATGTGAATTGCAGATAGATGGCAGGAGTGATCCTCCGCCCATTTTATGATCTTGGATACCTCTCTCATCGCCAAGGAACTCTTTGTTCCTCCCTGATGGTTGATGTAAGCTACAGTCGTCATGTTGTCCGACTGGAATCTTATGAATCCGGCCTTTGCTAGTTGAGGCCAAGCCCGGAGCGCATTGAATATCGCTCTCAGTTCCAGGATGTTTATCGGGAGAAGAGACTCTTCCCGAGACCATAGACCCTGAGCTTTCAGGGAGTCCCAGACCGCGCCCCAGCCTAATAGACTGGCGTCGGTCGTGACAATGACCCACTCTGGTCTGCGGAAACTCATTCCCTGAGACAGGTGCTCCTGAGTCAACCACCAACGGAGTGAGTCTCTGGTTACCTGGTCTACTTGAATCTGGGGAGACAAGTCTGCATAGTCCCCATTCCACTGATTGAGCATGCACAGTTGTAATGGTCTTAGATGAATTCGAGCAAAAGGAACTATGTCCATTGCTGCAACCATCAATCCTACTACTTCAATGCACTGAGCTATGGAAGGCTGCAGAATAGAGTGAAGAACTTGACAAGCGTTTAGAAGCTTTGACTTTCTGACCTCTGTTTCTAAGGAATCTATTATTGTTCCCAAAAAGGGAACTCTTGTTGACGGAGACAGGGAACTCTTTTCTACGTTCACCTTCCACCCGTGAGATCTGAGAAAGGCTAGAACAATGTCTGTATGAGCCTTTGCCTTGGAAAGAGACGATGCTTGAATTAGAATGTTGTCTAGATAAGGTGCCACTGCAATGCCCCTCGGTCTTAGAACCGCTAGAAGGGACCCTAGCACCTTTGTGAAAATTCTGGGAGCAGTGGCTAAACCGAATGGAAGAGCCACGAACTGGAAATGTTTGTCCAGAAAGGCGAACCCTTAGGAACTGATGATGATCTTTGTGGATAGGGATATGTAGGTACGCATCCTTTAAATCCACGGTAGTCATATATTGACCATCCTGGATTGTAGGCAAAATTGTTCGAATGGTTTCCATTTTGAACGATGGAACTCTGAGAAATTTGTTTAGAATTTTTAAATCCAGAATTGGTCTGAAAGTTTTCTCTTTTTTGGGAACTACAAACAGGTTTGAGTAAAACCCCTGACCTTGTTCCACTGTTGGAACTGGGTGTATCACTCCCATCTTTAACAGGTCTCCTACACAATGTAAGAATGCCTGTCTCTTTATTTGGTCTGAAGATAAGCGAGACATGTGGAACCTTCCCCTTGGAGGAAGTTCCTTGAATTCTAGAAGATAACCCTGAGAGACTATTTCTAGTGCCCAGGGATCCAGAACATCTCTTGCCCAAGCCTGAGCAAAGAGAGAGAGTCTGCCCCCTACTAGATCCGGTCCCGGATCGGGGGCTACCCCTTCATGCTGTCTTGGTAGCAGCAGCAGGCTTCTTGGCCTGTTTACCCTTGTTCCCAGCCGTGCATTGGTTTCCAAGCTGCTTAGTCTGGGAAGCGTTAGCCTCTTGTCTAGAGGCTGCAGAGTTAGAAGACGGTCCGTTCCTGAAATTACGAAAGGAACGAAAATTGGACTTATTCTTAGACTTAAAAGGTCTATCCTGTGGGAGGGCATGGCCCTTCCCCCCAGTGATGTCTGAAATGATCTCTTTCAATTCTGGTCCAAAAAGGGTCTAACCTTTGAAAGGGATATTAAGCAATTTTGTCTTGGAAGATACATCCGCCGACCAAGACTTTAGCCAGAGCGCTCTGCGAGCCACAATTGCAAACCATGAATTTTTCGCCGCTAATCTCGCCAATTGCAAAGCGGCATCTAAAATAAAGGAATTAGCTAACTTAAGTGCGTGAATTCTGTCCATGACTTCCTCATATGGAGTCTCCTTATTCAGCGACTTTTCTAGTTCATCGAACCAAAAACACGCCGCTGTAGTGACAGGAATAATGCACGAAATAGGTTGAAGGAGGAAACCTTGCTGAACAAAAATCTTTTTAAGCAAACCCTCCAATTTTTTATCCATAGGATCTTTGAAAGCACAATTGTCCTCAATGGGAATAGTCCGTGCGTTTGGCTAGCGTAGAAACGGCCCCCTCAACCTTAGGGACTGTTTGCCATGTGTCCTTCCTTGGGTCGACCATGGAGAAACATTTTCTTAAATATCGGTGGTGGGACAAAAAGGTATGCCTGGTTTCTCCCACTCCTTAGTCACTATGTCCGCCACCCTTTTAGGTATTGGAAAGGCATCAGGGTGCACCGGGACCTCTAGGAATTTGTCTATTTGCACAATTTTTCTGGAATGACCAAAGAGTCACAATCATCCAGTGTAGTTAGTACCTCCTTAAGTAAGGCGCGGAGATGCTCTAACTTAAATTTAAACGTCACATCATCAGGTTCTGCCTGTTGAGAAATTCTTCCTGAATCAGAAAGTTCTCCCTCCGACAAACCCTCCCTCACTGCCACTTCTGACTGGTGTGAGGGTATGACAGATAAATTATCGTCAGCGCACTCTTTCTCTACTGTATTAAAAACTGAGCAATCACGCTTTCTTTGAAATGCTGGCATTTTGGATAAAATATTAGCTATAGAATTATCCATTACAGCCGTTAATTGTTGCATAGTAACAAGCATTGGCGCGCTAGATGTACTAGGAGTCGCCTGCGCGGGCATAACTGGTATTGACACAGAAGGAGAGGATGAAGAACTATCCCCACTACCTTCATTTGAGGAATCATCTTGGGCAACCTTATTAAATGTGACAGTACTGTCCTTACTTTGTCTGGACGCCATGGCACAATTATCACATACATTTGAAGGGGGGGACCACCTTGGCCTCCATACATACAGAACATGTTCTATCTGAAGGTACAGACATGTTAGACAGGCTTATACAGGCTATTAATGCAATAAAACCGTTTTTAAACAAAACCGTTACTGTCTCTTTAAATGTTAAACAGAGCACACTTCATTTCTGAATGTGTGAAAAACTATGAAGGAAATATCCGATCTTTACCAAATTTGCACCCTAGTGTCTTAATCCTTTAAAAGTATTGCACCCCAATTTTTAAGCTTGTAACCCCTTAAATGAGGAAACCGGAGTTGTTTTATCAATTAGCAATTTTAACCCACTACAGTCCCAGCCACAGCGTTTGCTGCGGCTTCACCTGTCCTTGGGGATTATACGACACCAAAATAAGCCTTCCAGGAACGTTTCTAATGGCCACCAGACCCTCTCACATGAAGCTGCATGCACTGCATCCAAAAGAAACTGCGCAATTATGGCGCGAAAATGAGGCTCTGCCTACTATAGTGAAAGGCCCTTCCTGACTGGGAAGGTGTCTAAACAACTGCCTGGCGCCTAAAAACGTTCCCCAAATCTAAGGGTTTTTTTTAAAAACACTTCAAATCTCATATAAATATTGAATAAAGCAATCGATTTAGCCCACAAGAGTGTCAACCAGTATATAGCCCATTAATAAGCCTTCACTCTGTTATGAGTCTAAGAAAATGGCTTACCGATCCCAAAGAGGGAAAATGACAGTCTTCTAGCATTATACAGTCTTGTTAGAAAATAGACTAGTCATACCTTGAGCAGAAAAGTCTGCAAACTGTTCCCCCCAACTGAAGTTCTCTGGGCTCAACAGTCCTGCGTGGGAACAGCAATTGATTTTAGTTACTGCTGCTAAAATCATACTCCTCTTTTAAACAGAACTCTTCATCCTTTTCTGTTTTAGAGTAAATAGTACAAACCGGCACTATTTTAAAATAACAAACTCTTGATAGAAGAATAAAAAACTACAACTAAACACCACATACTCTTCACCATCTCCGTGGAGATGCTACTTGTTCAGAGCGGCAAAGAGAATGACTGGAGGGCGGAGCCTCAGGAGGGGCTATATGGGCAGCTTTTGCTGTGCTCTTTGCCATTTCCTGTTGGGGAAGAGAATATTCCCACAAGTAAGGATGACGCCGTGGACCGGACACACCAATGTTGGAGAAATAGCTACAATATCATTATTCGTTATATTGTAGCTAGCTTAGGGTTTATTTTACAGGTAAGTATTTAGTTTTAAATAGGAATACTTTAGTTAATAAGATTTAATTTATTCCGTTAGATTAAAATTAAATTTAATTTAGGCGGGTGTTAGGGTTAGATTTAGCTTTAGGGGTTAATACATTTATTATAGTAGTGGCGAGGTCTGGTCGGCAGATTAGGGGTTAATACTTGAAGTTAGGTGGCGGCGATGTTAGGGAGGGCAGATTAGGGGTTAATACTATTTATTATAGTGTTTGTGAGACGGGAGTGCGGCGGTTTAGGGGTTAATACATTTATTATAGTGGCAGCGAGGTCCAGTCGGCAGATTAGGGGTTAATAAGTGTAGTTAGGTAGCGGCGACATTGGGGGCGGGGCAGATTAGGGGTTAATAAATATTATGTAGGTGTGGATTAGGGGTTCATAGGGATAATGTAGGTTGCGGCGGTGTTCAGATTGGCAGATTAGGGGTTAATAATATAATGCAGGTGTCAGCGATAGCGGGGGCGGCAGATTAGGGGTTAATAAGTGTAAGGTTAGGGTTGTTTAGACACGGGGTACAAGTTAGGGTGTTAGGTGCAGACTTAGAGAGTGTTTCCCCATAGGAAACAATGGGGCTGCGTTAGGAGCTGCTTTTTGCAGGTGCTAGTTTTTTTTTCAGCCCAAACTGCCCCATTGTTTCCTATGGGGGGAATCGTGCACGAGCACGTTTTTCCAGCTCACCGCTACCGTAAGCAACGCTGGTATTGAGGGTTGAAGTGGCGGTAAATTCGGCTCAAGGCTCCCTTTTCTGAGGCTAACGCAGCCATTCAGACAACTCTAAATACCAGCGTTGTCTTAAGGGTGCATTGGGAAAAAAAAGCTGCGTTAGCTACGCGGGTCTTTACCGATAAAACTCTAAATCTAGCCGTATGTTTGTTAAACTCCTGTAAGCCTGTACACACAAAGCTTGTAAACCAATATAAGCGGCCAACAAATTCAGTCACAAGCCTTGTAAAGTTAATAAAAGGGACACAAGTCAAAATTAAACATTCATGATTCAGATAGCATGCAGTTTTAAGACACTTTCCAATTTACTTCTATCATCGAATAGTGCAGTCTTTTTATATGGACAGTTTCTGAGGCACCAGCTACTACTGAGCATGTGCAAGAGTTCACAGTGTATACATACGAGTCTGGGATTTACGGATGGCTGTCGCAGGTTACATCAGACCGGCAAATTGAAGCCAGTTATAAAATCTGTCAGAAAAAGGAAATTTATGCTTACCTGATAAATTGATTTCTTCTACAAGATACGACGAGTCCACGGATTCATCCTTACTTGTGGGATATTAACCTCCTGCTAACAGGAAGTGGCAAAGAGCACCACAGCAGAGCTGTATATATAGATCCTCCCTTCCCTCCACCCCCAGTCATTCGACCGAAGGTTTAGGAAGAGAAAGGAAAAGCTAAAAGGTGCAGAAGTGACTGAAGTAGTAAAAGTAAAATATAATCTGTCTTAAAAATGACAGGGCGGGCCGTGGACTCGTCGTATCGTAGAAGAAATCAATTTATCAGGTAAGCATAAATTTCCATTTCTTCTACAAGATACGACGAGTCCACGGATTCATCCTTACTTGTGGGATACAATACCAAAGCTACAGGACACGGATGAACGGGAGGGACAAGACAGATACCTAAACGGAAGGCACCACTGCTTGAAGAACCTTTCTCCCAAAAACAGCCTCAGAAGAAGCAAAAGTATCAAATTTGGAAAATTTGGAAAAAGTATGAAGGGAGGACCAAGTCGCAGCCTTACAAATCTGTTCAACAGAAGCATTGTTTTTAAAAGCCCATGTGGAAGCCACAGCTCTAGTAGAATGAGCCGTAATTTTTTCAGGAGGCTGCTGTCCAGCAGTCTCGTATGCCAGGCGGATATTGCTCTTCAGCCAAAAAGAAAGAGGTAGCCGTAGCTTTTTGACCCCTACGCTTTCCAGAATAAACAATGAATAGAGAAGATGATTGACTGAAATCCTTGGTCGCTTGTAAGTAAAACTTCAAGGCACAAACCAAGTCCAAGTTATGTAGCAGACGTTCCTTCTTAGAAGGATTAGGACAGAAGGAAGGAACAACAATTTCCTGATTAATATTCTTATTTGAAACAACATTAGGAAGGAATCCAAAACCACCTTATCAGAATGGAATATAAGATAAGGTGAATCACATTGTAACGCAGAAAGCTCGGAAACTCTTTGAGCCGAAGAGATAGCAACCAAAAACAAAACTTTCCAAGATAACAACTTAATATCTATGGAATGCATGGGTTCAAACGGAACCCCTTGTAGAACATTGGGAACTAAATTCAAACTCCATGGCGGAGCAATAGGTTTAAACACAGGCTTGATTCTGATTAAAGCCTGACAAAAGGACTGAACGTCTGGAACATCCGCCAGACGCTTGAGTAGTAAAATTGATAAAGCAGAAATTTGTCCCTTTAAGGAACTAGCTGATAATCCCTTCTCCAATCCTTCTTGGAGAAAGGACAAAATCCTAGGAATCCTAACTCTACTCCATGAGTAGCCCTTGCATTCGCACCAATTAAGATATTTACGCCATATCTTATGGTAAATCTTTCTAGTGACAGGCTTACGTGCCTGAATCAAAGTATCAATGACCGACTCAGAGAATCCCGCTTAGATAAAATCAAGCGTTCAATCTCCAGGCAGTCAGCTGCAGAGAATTTAGATTTGGATATTGGAAAGGACCTTGAATGAGAAGATCCTTTCTCAAAGGAAGTTTCCACTGTGGCAGAGAGGACATGTCCACTAAATCCGCATACCAAGTCCTGCGTGGCCACACAGGTGCTATCAATATTACAGAAGCTCTCTCCTGTTTGATTTGTGCAATCACCCGAGGCAGGAGAGGAAACGGTGGAAACACATAAGCCAGGTTGAATGAGCAAGGCACTGCTAGAGCATCTATCAGTGCAGCCTGGGGATCCCTTGACCTGGATCCGTAACGTGGAAGCTTGGCATTCTGTCGAGATGCCATCAGATCCAATTCCGGTCTGCCCCATTGACGAATCAATGATGCAAACACCTCCGGATGGAGTTCCCACTCCCCCGGATGAAAAGTCTGACGACCTGGAAAATCCGCTTCCCAGTTACTCCTGGGACGTATCTTGCCGATAGATGACAAGAGTGAGCCTCCGCTCATCGGATTATCCTTGATACCTCTATCATCGCTAAAGAACTCCTTGTTCCCCCCTGATGATTGATATATGCCACAGTTGTGATAATGTCCGACTAGAATCTTATGAATTTGGCCGAAGCCAACTCAAGCGCATTGAATATTGCTCTCAGTTCCAGAATATTGATTGGAAGTAGAGACTCCACCTGAGTCCAAACACCCTGAGCCTTCAGGGAATTCCAGACTGCTCCCCAGCCCAGCAGGCTGGCGTTCGTAGTCACTATTACCCATGAGGGTCTGCGAAAGCACGTCCCCTGGGACAGATGATCCGGTGACAACCACCAAAGAAAAGAGTCTCTGGTCTCTCGATCCAGATTTATCCGAGGAGATAAATTTGAATAGTCCCCATTCCACTGTTTGAGCATGCAGTTGCAGAGGTCTGAGATGAAAGCGAGCAAACTGAATGATGTCCATTGCTGTTACCATTAATCCAATGACCTCCATACACTGAGCTACTGATGGCCGAGGAATGGACTGAAGTGCTCGGCAAGTATTTAGAATCTTTGATTTTCTGACCTCCGTCAGAAATATTTTCATGTCTACCGAGTCTATCAGGGTTCCCAAGAAGGGAACTCTTGTCTGTGGAGTTAGTGAACTCTTTTCTATGTTCACTTTCCAACCGTGAGTTGTTAGGAACGACAACACGATATCCGTGTGAGATTTGGCCAGATGACAAGTTGACGCCTGGATCAAAATATCGTCCAGATAGGGCGCCACTGCTATGCCCTGCGGCCTGAGAACCGCTAGAAGGGACCCTAGCACTTTTGTGAAGATTCTGGGAGCTGTGGCCAACCCGAAGGGAAGGGCCACGAACTGATAATGTTTGTCCAGGAAGGCAAACCTTAGAAACTGATAATGATCCTTGTGAATAGGAATGTGAAGGTAAGCATCCCTCAAGTCCACGGTGGTCATGTATTGACCCTCCTGAATCATTGGTAAAAGTTGTTTGTATAGTCTCCATCTTGAACGATGGGACTCCGGGAGAAATTTGTTTAGACATTTGAGATCTAAAATAGGTCTGAAGGTTCCCTCTTTTTTGGGAACCATGAAAAGATATGAGTAAAACCCCTGCCCTTGTTCCAGCTTTGGAACTGGACAAATTACTCCCATGGTATAGAGGTCTTTTACACAGCGTAAGAACGCCTCTCTCTTTGTCTGGTCTACAGACAAACGAGAAAGATGAAATCTCCCCCTTGGGAGAAAATCCTTTAAATCCAGTTGATACTCGTGGGTCACAATTTCTAATGCCCAGGAATCCTGAACATCCCTTGCCCAAGCAAAGAAGGAAAGTCTGCCCCCTACTAGATCCGGTCTTGGATCGGGGGCCGCCCCTTCATGCTGTCTTGGTAGCAGCAGCGGGCTTCTTAGCTTGATTACCTTTATTCCAAGCCTGGTTAGGTCTCCAGACTGACTTGGATTGAGCAAAATTCCCTTCCTGCTTATTGGAGGAAGAGGAAACAGAGGGTACTCCCTTAAAATTTCAAAAGGAACGAAAATTATTTTGTTCTCTTCAGACTGAGAATCATCCTTAGACACACTTTCATTACCTAAAATATGTTCTTTACAGTGTAAGGCCCTTTCAGTACAAGAAGGACACAATGTAAGAGGGGGTTCCACAATGGCTTCTAAATACATAGAACAAGGACTTTCCTCAATGCCAGACATGTTGAACAAGCTAGTAATAACCACAATAGTCGTTAAAACACTTTATTTATTGATTTAGACAATTTATGAAAAAACGTGTACTGTACCTTTAAGGAATAAAAAGCGTACAATTTTTTTACAATCTGCTAGAAAACGCTATTAAACGTTAGAAATATACCTATACTATAGTGCCAAAAATTATTGCACCCTAAGAGCAAGGGGTGAAATTACCCACTACAGGATGATTAAAGCAAAAAAAACTGTTTTTGATAAGAAAACGATCCCTGCACCTCGCTACAGCTCTGCTGTGTCGCCTACCTGCCCCCAGGGAACTGCAGAACGACTCGACACCAATCCGGTTGACAAAAACTCAATTTAGGCCCAACCGGAGCTAATGCCTGCTGCCTCTTCAGAGTAAACTGCGCGTCTAAGGCGTGAAAATTAGGCCCCGCCCATTATGGACGTCGTATTTGCCGACTAAACAACGGCATGGGAAGCGGTTTAGTAATAATCCATGTGGTCCCAAGCATAAATGATAATCATGCCATATAAATGTTAGTCATGTAATGAAGAAAACCGTTAGGATCTCTAAGCCATGTGGTCCCCAAGCACAAACTCATAACAGCCATCTCTCCTCTCCCAGTGTCTCTAAAATATGCTGCAATAAAACTCTGATGCATTTAGCCCATATATCAAACATACAAGGAGCTCAGTAATACCCTTTTACTAGATTACAGGTGTACTGCTTACCCCTTTCCCAATTAGGAATTAAGTCAGCCAATTCTGATGTACAAAGTCTCCTCAGAAGTAAATGACTGAACATACCTCAATGCTGCTTGTAGCATGCAACCGTTCTCCACACTGAAGATTTCTCTTGCACTATCTTCAGGGCTTCTGTGGGAACCAACAAGGATCTTAGTGACATCTGCTAAGATCATCAATCTCAGGGAAGAAATCTTCTTCTCTATCCTCCCTGAGGAAAATAATACTCACCGGTACCATTTAAAATAAAAAACTTCTTGATTGAAGAAACTAAAACTAACACCTCTTTCACTTTACCTCTTCCTATTACTACATAGGCAAAGAGAATGACTGGGGGTGGAGGGAAGGGAGGAGCTATATATATACAGCTCTGCTGTGGTGCTCTTTGCCACTTCCTGTTAGCAGGAGGTTAATATCCCACAAGTAAGGATGAATCCGTGGACTCGTCGTATCTTGTAGAAGAAAATATCTACCGCTCATTTAAAATTGAAAGTGTTATTGTAATTGTTTATTGAAAAAGAAAGGGAGCTTCTCTGGCATAGATAGAATAAGATAGGAGTGACTTCATTCAAACAGTGTTTTAGGATTGGAAAATAGTGAATGTGCAAAGAAGTTCTAATTAATTGAAATGTACTTTAACTAGACTCCAGCTGCAACGCTAATTTATGCCTTAAGAAACAGCAAATGTACGCTGAGAAATGTGTAGCATAATGCGTTCAGAAAGCTAAATGTTTGCAATTGTTTTAAATGTTGAATTAAAAGTTTTTAAATTAACAAATCAGCTTGGAGTCTATACATAGTACTTGGGGAAATCCGTACCAAGAGTTACCTGACCGTGGTCTGACTGAGAAGACAATACACAGGGAGACGATGGTGCTAATATACTTGTGCGTATCATTTTGTTTAGTGTAAATGGCGGAGGAGCTCGATGTTTGTATCTACACCAAGAGGTGCCCTTTTTTATTTTTCATATATCTTTAGAAGTCAGATGACGTGAAGGTTGCAGAAAGGAGCTGCCTAACTTTATTGATCTTGGGACTACATGAGGACATTGACTGCAAGGTGTGCATGATATATAAACCCCTTTTTTTTTCCTACTGTATTAAATATATAAGGTGATATTGTTGATTATATATATAGTAAATTGGATCAAATGGGTGCCCTCTAGTAGTAATATCTCACTTATAAAAGAGTGTGATATTGGTATATTTGTATACATTTTTTTTTAATATGCACTTGTTAATCATATTTATTGGTCCTTTAACAGATACAACTACCAGTACGTATAAATTTGCATGCAGCTACACAGGTATTGATTTTAAAAGTCAGAGATGAAAAAATTAGGAGCTGCAACAACTAATCGGCATATTCGATTATGAAAAGAGATGTCAACGAATCTTATAATCGATTAGTTGGTTTGCAATTAGTTGGTCTGTGCACAGCACCAGAAACTTTACTCCAATGAGCTCCTGCACATGGTATTTTGTTTTATGGTTATGCCCTTAGCCTGAAGGACATTTTACTTTTCACTTTTTCAGGACAGTATAAGTTTTTAAGTTTACTACTCCTGTCTTATCTGCAACCCAGAAATAATAGGAGTCATCATTTGGATTGTTTATATTAAATCAGGTGATTTGGGACTATGCTTTGTATGATATAGTGCTGAGCTTATTATTTACACCTAGCCCTAGATTGATGGCATTTGTTATATGAATTGATGCCACTATTACCTGTTTACACAATTTTTAGCGGATCCCTTGCTATTGCCGATTATATATACTCTGTAGATAAATGTGTAAGGCTGTGTCCTGTTACCAATATATTGGGGCCAATTTATCAATTTCTGTCCGACCTGATACGCTGTAGCGTTTCATGTCCGACAGACATCGCTGAATGCCGACAGCATACGCTGTCAGCATTTAACATTGCACAAGCAGTTCACCAGAACTGCTTGTGCAATGCAGCACCATGTAGATTTGCGCCCAATCAGCTGCTAGCAGGGGTTGTCAATCAGCCCGATCCTATACGACCGCAGCCTCAGAGGCAACTGACAAGTTATTGAGCAGCGGTCTTAAGACCACTGCTTCATAACTGCTGTCTCCAGCAAGCATGAATGCACTCGCGGAAACAGGGGCATCACATCAAGTTCCATTCTTTAGCCTTTTTTTTATATTTTTAATTAAATGGAATATGCACCAAATTCAACCTTTGTAAGTGTATATCTGTTATTTTTAGAGTGGACTAGATATGTTTCCCTTAACATTACAGCTGGTTGTTTACCATTGCATATAGATATTCAAGATATTTTTATGTCAGAATGAAGTCCAGGCTTACTTTAAGAGGCCCCTTGTATTGGTGGAGAGCTAACAAAAATAAATAGCCCACCTTGGTGAAATTGGCAAAACCCTACTTATGCATCTCAGGCACCTCAACACCATCTGAGCGCCTCTCCTCTGCTGCAGGCAAAATAGCTTGCAATAAAAGTATGCCAACCTCAGCCAGGAGCATGTGGACATGTAACATTTTTGCATTTCAATGCAGAGTTTCTGAAAGAGTGAATAACAGAATGTTATAAATAGTGGTAGTCTACCTCTTACTAGTTCTCTCTCTTTTCAGTTTGTGGATTTGTTTTGCTTAACTTTAAAAGTTTGTTTTGCTGCTTAAAAAATTAGACCAACAATTCTGTTAATGTAAAGTTGTAAAGTTTACATTTATAACACTCAGTATGTGGATTTTATTTGAAATATAGGAAAAATTATTATGATTTTTTTTTTATCCAATTAGTCGAAATGAAAATTAAAAGTGAAAATAATCGTTAGTTGCAGCTAAATAAAATAGACACTCCAGGGATATACTATAATAAGGTTTATAAAAAAAAAAAAAAACATAAGAGGTGCGTACAAATCACAATACATAAAATAAAAAATTCAAATACATAAGTGACAATAAGGATTATAAAGAGTCCGAGATAAGATCCTCCATCAAATGGATCCTTCTCAAAATAATAAGCGGAATAGTTCGGCAGCACTCCCAAGGAAAAGAGAACGTATGCAAAAGTCTTAGAAGACAAGAGAGAGGTGCCTAATCGTGTGATAACATCTATCACCAGTACATATAAGAACAGACAAGTGGCAACTCACAAGTTCCAGGAGCACACACAGTGCTATAGACAACAAGCTGAGACCTCTCAGTCACTCGACAGACTCGAACCTGGCATCACTCAACTGGTCACTTGGGGAGGCATCCACGAATCACATGTCTATGAGTAAGGCTATATTCCGAAACATGTTAGACGTCTATTTGCTGTTTTAATCTTGTCACAATAAAAGTTTCTTGTTTTAAGCTACATTGAGAGTGTGCCGGTACCTAATTTTGCTCTCATTCTGGATTCCTCTTCCACTGGGCACCTCTTAAATTTGAACAAGTTTACCTGGACAGTTTGGCACAATAACAGCAAACGTGTTTGTGAGGCACAAAGAGCAAGCAGCTGGTTGTCATAGCGGAGGAGATAGTTTGGAAAAAATACACGCAGCAAAAAACACCTACACAGCTGAGAATACGGGGTCAGGATCCAGAAAATTTTTTGCTATCCCTTAGTGACTGGCAGTTACTGGACATGGAGGAGGTGAGCCTTCCCTGATCGGACCGAAACCGTTTACCTTCAGTTTAGATTCAGCTGGTTGTGGAGCATTCAGATACTGTGTCATTCCATCCCCTTGAAGGTCTGGGTGATTTCCCAGACTTCTACTGATGCCTGACTACTTGCTGAGATTGTCCGCTGTTTTTGGAAGCCGCAGCCGTGGTAACCAGTGAGATCTTTGGTGACTCGTGGAAGCCTCCCCATGTGACCAGTTGAGTGGTGCCAGATACGAGTCTGTCAAGTGACTGAGAGGTCTCGGCTTGTTGTCTATAGCACTGTGTGTGCTCCTGGAACTTGTGAGTTGCCACTTGTCTGTCCTTATATGTACTGGTGATAGATGTTATCACACGATTAGGCGTCTCTCTCTTGTCTTCTAGAACTTTTGCATACTCCAGGGATATGCAGGGCTAATAGCTCAGCAGATGTTTTTAATCTGGTTCTTAGAATTTGTAATTGAATATAAAATAAAATGTATCACGTTGGAGGATCTCTGAAACCCTCAATATTTTTATCTGCTCTTTACTCTAAGCTGAAGGTCAATATAAGGGAAAAGTATGTCTCACTATTCTGCAACTACTTTGTTCCCACCTTCCTCAATTTCTGTGGAATCATGCACTTAGATTTAGAATTGTCAATTACTGGAAAGTATAAAGCAGCTACATTGGGCTAACATGGATCATCATTATTCAGTCTGATTTTTATATTCAAAGGCAAACTATACTGGGTCACACACGCAAACATAGCACATCTGGTTAAATACAATGGTACAACATATGCCAGTAAGACCAAGAGAGAACACAGGCCACATTTATGAGTCTGTGGACAGAGTGTGTCTGGACAATGTATAACATGATGCAAAACTGCTGCTATATAGTGCTCCAGATAAGTGCACACTACCTACCTAGGTATGCTCTACAACAAAAGGACACCAAGAGAATGAAGTACATTCGATAACAAAAGTAAATAGGAAAGTTTTTTTTTTTTACATTGTATGCTCTGTCTGAATCATGAATGGAAAAAAAAAAAATGTTGGTTTCATGTTCCTTTAACAATACAGATTTTGCAAATTTAAGTCCTAGACACTTGACCTGAGGTAACCAGGACATATTCTGTCAATGGAAGATCAGTTACCGTACTGTATTTGTCTGCAGCACACACATTCATAGGACACCATACTCCCTAGTGTATTCTGCTAGCACACGTGATTCGTCCAGATCACAAGCATATCATCATCACACACTGCACCACAAACCTTCATTAACTTCTCCAGCTTGGCTTCCTTTTCTTTCTCTTTCTTCTGCTTCTTTTTGGCTACAGCAGATCCGTCTATTTCATCTGCCTTTCTCTTCCTAGGGAACAGAAAAAAAAAATTAAACAAAAAAGTGATATAAAATAAATAAATGCAATTACAACGGTTAATACCAGGTCTAAGTAAAGGGGAAAACATAAGATTTAATTGGACACTGACCTTGTTTACACTGTGTGAAAATGGTTTTCTGTTTACACTGATCAGATAGAACAATTTCATCATACCGGGTGTTGGATGAACAATGCCATCTAAATGTTTCAAGGACCATTTTAGTTGTTTTTGGTCATTTGGTTCATGACTACATGATTGTATAAGTATTTCTTGGTATCACATTAGTGAGGCAGAATTGTTTGGGTGGTCACATGATTTTATATGCACGTATTTTGTGGACAATTAAAAGGTAAAGTAATTGCTTCATGAAACTTCAGCAAACAATTGAGCTCAGTCTTCCATAGACAGATTAAAAGCTTGCTTGCTGCCATTGTTTTTTTTTTTTTTAAATCAGTGGTCAAACTTTACCCACTACTTTTATTATTTGAAGGAACCGATCTGGACTTAACTTTCAGACTCTGCTGATATGTAAATCTATCCTATTTCTTTATGACAAAATCCCACTAAACCTGCAGAATGCCACACTTCTTAGTCACTCACTGAACCTACAGCTAATCAGACAACATTATAAGGCAAGTACAAACCTCTAGCATTTTATCACTTCTTGTGCCACAATGTTCTAACCAAGTCTCAGATGAGCATTAATGATCTTTTAAGGGAATATGGCACCTCCCTATATGTACACAGAAGAAACCATAACTTACTCTCCTGGGAGATGCATTGAGACGGATGACCACTTAGGTAACTAATTGTTGAATTAATTGCATCTGCTCTTAACACCTTCATAATGTGACAAAAGAGAACAGCTGGGATCCCACAGAGATTGGGAAAAACACAAATATAAATACTGGGCACCGTTAAATTCTTGTTCAGAGAAATAAAAAAGTGCCGGGGATCTAGGAAAAGCAACATCACATGATCAAGCCAGCGTTAGAATACGCACTGAAATCGGAATCTCGCTGTAAGTAAAACTTACTGTAAATATGGAATTAAAAAAAAGAAAACACTTCAGAACACCATAATAAACAGATATAGTATGGTTCTAAACGCTTTTAATCGTTCTAAACCTACTCATTTATAGGGACGTAGAGCTAACCAACCATGCACATGTCACCAGTGTGGCACAGAAAGGGTTAAGAGACCCTTTCCACCTTAACAAATTTGTCACAGTCTAGCCACTCTAGGTAAGCCTGTGACTTAGTTCAGTGGGTACAACGCTCAAGTCTATACTAGGGAGAACCCCCCTTTATATGCCTCTACCTAAGATTATCATATAAGGAATCATAAGAAATTAAGCAACAATCTAAAAAGAAAACACAGTACTAATACACCAGTCTAGTTCAGTAACGTGGTTCAAATACTAGACAATGGCAAAACTTAATAAAGTAACATTTATTAAGAGCAAACTAGAGTCACAGTGCATTTGTATATGTATGTATATATGCTATTCATTAGCATATTAATGACAAACCCGGCTTTGGAGGAAGCCGGATTCATCATCAATCTGCTAAAGAAAGCAGGAGCAGGACCGGCGTTATGTTTACCATAACACAAAGGTAAGTATTTTAAAAAAATAAGAGTCATTGTTAAGTTTAATGAATGAGAGTGCCTCTGTTTTTAAGATTACTTTTAGTTACTGGGCACTTATTCATTAAACTTTACAATCACTTTAGAGCATGTAGACAAAAATACATATGCTACCACACACCTGAATTTTAAATATTTGATCTACTAATCAGATCTGTGGTGCTTGGTATTGTATTGGTGATTATTACGATTTAAGCCACTACAAGCTCTCTGAGCAGAACATACAGTTAACAATACTGGTGCATATTTAGATATGCTTCACATCACAGTAAAGTTCTCGAAAACTGTGTGAGCTTTAAAGGGATATGATAAACAGACTTCCTGTTTCTCTTGCATTCACTAAACACTAAGCCAGCTCATGTTACTCTAAAAGATTTATGACATCAAGCTAGATATGGCTTCCTGTAGAGACCCCAGCCCCATTATAGGGCTATGGCAGGAAGTAATGAACGCTGCATAAATTAAGTGAAAAAAATAAATAAAACAAAAAAGGTAAAATCTTTTAAAATTATGAATAATACATATTACAATGATTTCTATTAAGTATAACCTACTGCTTATAGTGTTTTCTTTATTACAATAGACTGTTTTATATCCATTTAAAGAGACAGTATACACCAATTTTCATATAACTGCATGTAATAGAAACTACTATAACGAAGAATATGCACAGATACTGATCTAAAAAATCCAGTAATAAAACCTTTTAAAAACTTACTTAGAAGTTCCCAGTTTAGCACTGTTGATGAGATAGTCTGGGATGCCCACTGAAAAGGGCTTGGTAAACAAAAAGAGTAGACCCTTCCCTGCATATGAAGAGACAGATAACAAACAGGAGCCTGTAAACGCGAGTATACAGCTGACCCTGTGGGGCTTGGTTAGGAGTCTGAAAACCAGCACAATGTTCTTAAAAATAAGCAAAACTATACATTTTTATAAAAACTACCAGATGGGCTATATAAATAGATCATCTACACAACATGTATGCAAAGAAAAAACATAATTTATGCTTACCTGATAAATTCCTTTCTTCTGGAGTGTGATCAGTCCACGGGTCATCATTACTTGTGGGATATTATCTGCTCCCCTACAGGAAGTGCAAGAGGTTTCACCCAGCCAGAGTTGCCATATAGCTCCTCCCCTCTACGTCACCTCCAGTCATTCGACCCAAGGACCAACGAGAAAGGAGAAGCCAAGGGTGTAGTGGTTGACTGGGAGTATAATTTAAAAAAATATTTACCTGCCTTAAAAAACAGGGCGTGCCGTGGACTGATCACACTACAGAAGAAAGGAATTATCAGGTAGAGCATAAATTATGTTTTCTTCTGTTAAGTGTGATCAGTCCCACGTGGTCATCAATACTTGTGGGATACCAATACCAAAGCAAAAAGTACAACGGATGACGGGAGGGATAGGCAGGCTCTTTATACAGAAGAACCACTGCCTGAAGAACCTTTCTCCCAAAAATAGCCTCCGAGGAAGCAAAAGGTGTCAAATTTTGTAAAATTTGGAAAAAGTATGAAAGCGAAGACCAAGTTCACCTTTGCAAATCTGTTCAACAGAGCCTCATTCTTAAAGGCCCAAGTGGAAGCCACAGCTCTAGTGGAATGAGCTGTAATTCTTTCAGGAGGCTGCTGTCCAGCAGTCTCATAAGCTAAACGAATTATGCTACGAAGCCAAAAAGAGAGAGAGGTAGCAGAAGCTTTTTGACCTCTCCTCTGACCAGAGTAAACGACAAACAGGGAAGACGTTTGTCGAAAATCTTTAGTTGCCTGTAAATAAAATTTAAGGGCACGAACTACATCCAGATTGTGCAAAAGACGTTCCTTCCTTGAAGAAGGATTTGGGCACAAGGATGGAACAACAATCTCCTGAATGATATTCCTGTTAGTGACTACCTTAGGTAAGAACCCAGGTTTAGTACGCAGAACTACCTTATCCGAGTGAAAAATCAAATAAGGAGAATCACAATGTAAGGCTGATAACTCAGAGACTCTTCGAGCCGAGGAAATAGCCATTAAAAATAGAACTTTCCAAGATAACAACTTTATAACAATGGAATGAAGGGGTTCAAACGGAACACCCTGTAAAATGTTAAGAACAAGGTTTAAACTCCATGGTGAGCCACAGCTTTAAACACAGGTTTAATCCTGGCCAAAGCCTGACAAAAAGCCTGAACGTCTGGAACTTCTGACAGACGCTTGTGTAACAGAATGGACAGAGCTGAGATCTGTCCCTTTAAGGAACTAGCGGATAACCCCTTTTTCTAAACCATTCTTGTAGAAAAGACAATATTCCTAGGAATCCTAACCTTACTCCAAGAGTAACCTTTGGATTCGCACCAATATAGGTATTTACGCCATATTTTATGGTAAATCTTTCTGGTAACAGGCTTCCTAGCCTGTATTAAGGTATCAATAACTGACTCAGAAAAACCACGCTTTGATAAGATCAAGCGTTCAATTTCCAAGCAGTCAGCTTCAGAGAAGTTAGATTTTGATGTTTGAAAGGACCCTGAATCAGAAGGTCCTGTTTCAGAGGTAACGACCAAGGTGGACAGAATGACATGTCCACCAGATCTGTATACCAAGTCCTGCGTGGCCATGCAGGCGCTATTAGAATCACTGATGCTTTCTCCTGTTTGATTCTGGCAATCAATCGAGGAAGCATCGGGAAAGGTGGAAACACATAAGCCATCCTGAAGGTCCATGGTGCTGTCAAGGCATCTATCAGGACCGCTCACCGGATCCCTGGATCTGGACCCGTAGCGCGGAAGGTTGGCGTTCTGTCGAGACGCCATGAGTTCTATCTCTGGTTTGCCCCAACGTCGAAGTATTTGGGCAAAGACCTCTGGATGAAGTTCCCACTCCCCCGGATGAAAAGTCTGACGACTTAAGAAATCCGCCTCCCAGTTCTCCACTCCCGGGATGTGGATTGCAGACAGGTGGCAAGAGTGAGACTCTGCCCAGCGAATTATCTTCGATACTTCCATCATTGCTAGGGAGCTTCTTGTCCCTCCCTGATGGTTGATATAAGCTACAGTCGTGATGTTGTCCGACTGGAACCTGATGAACCCCCGAGTTGTTAACTGGGGTCAAGCCAGAAGAGCATTGAGGACTGCTCTCAATTCCAGAATGTTTATTGGAAGAAGACTCTCCTCCTGATTCCATAGTCCCTGAGCCTTCAGAGAATTCCAGACAGCGCCCCAACCTAGTAGGCTGGCGTCTGTTGTTACAATTGACCAGTCTGGCCTGCTGAATGGCATTCCCCTGGCCAGATGTGGCCGATAAAGCCACCATAGAAGAGAATTTCTGGTCTCTTGATTCAGATTTAGAGTGGGGGAACAAATCTGAGTAATCCCCCATTCCACTGACTTAGCATGCACAGTTGCAGTGGTCTGAGATGTAGGCGTGCAAAAGGAACTATGTCCATTGCTGCTCACCATTAGTCCGATTACCTCATGCATTGAGCTACTGACGGGTGTTGAATAGAATGAAGGACACGGCATGCACTTTGAAGTTTTGTTAACCTGTCCTCTGTCAGGTAAATCTTCATTTCTACAGAATCTATCAGAGTCCCCAGGAAGGGAACTCTTGTGAGTGGAAAGAGAGAACTTTTCTCTTCGTTCACTTTCCATCCATGCGACCTTAGAAATGCCAGTACTATCTCTGTATGAGATTTGGCAGTTTGAAGGCTTGAAGCTTGTATCAGTATGTCGTCTAAGTACGGAGCTACTGAAATTCCTCGCGGTCTTAGTACCGCCAGAAGAGTGCCCAGAACCTTTGTGAAGATTCTTGGAGCCGTAGCCAGTCCGAATGGAAGAGCTACAAACTGGTAATGCCTGTCTAAAAAGGCAAACCTTAGATACCGGTAATGGCTTTTGTGAATCGGTATGTGAAGGTAAGCATCCTTTAAATCCACTGTGGTCATGTACTGACCCTCTTGGATCATGGGCAAAATTGTTCGAATAGTTTCCATCTTGAACGATGGAACTCTTAGAATTTGTTTTAGGATCTTTAAATCAAGATTGCCTGAAGGTTCCTCTTTTTTGGGAACTACAAACAGATTTGAGTTAAAACCCTTGTCCTTGTTCCAACCGCGGAACTGGATGGATCACTCCCATTAATAAAAGATCTTGTACGCAGCGTAGAAACGCTTCCTTCTTTGTTAGGTTTGTTGACAACCTTGACAGATGAAATCTCCCTCTTGGGGGGAGAGGATTTGAAGTCCAGAAGGTATCCCTGAGATATGATCTCTAACGCCCAGGATCCTGAACATCTCTTGCCCAAGCCTGGGCGAAGAGGGAAAGTCTGCCCCCCACTAGATCCGGTCCCGGATCGGGGGCCCTCAATTCATGCTGTCTTAGGGGGCAGCAGGCAGGTTTTCTGGCCTGTTTGCCCCTGTTCCAGGACTGGTTAGGTTTCCAGCCTTGTCTGTAGCGAACAACAGCTCCTTCCTGTTTTGGTGCAGAGGAAGTTGATGCTGCTCCTGCTTTGAAATTACGAAAGGAACGAAAATTGGACTGTCTAGCCTTGGCTTTGGCCTTGTCCTGAGGCAGGGCATGACCTTTACCTCCTGTCATGTCAGCAATAATCTCTTTCAAGCCGGGCCCGAATAAGGTCTGCCCTTTGAAAGGAATATTAAGCAATTTAGATTTAGACGTAACATCAGCTGACCAGGATTTCAGCCACAGAGCTCTGCGTGCCTGAATGGCGAATCCTGAATTTTTAGCCGCAAGTTTAGTTAAATGTATTACGGCATCTGAAATAAATGAATTAGCTAACTTAAGGAATTTAAGTTTGTGTGTGATGTCATCTAGTGTGGATGATTGAAGTGTCCTCTTCCAGAGACTCAAACCAAAATGCTGCTGCAGCCGTGACAGGCGCAATACATGCAAGAGGTTGCAATATAAACCCTTGTTGAACAAACATTTTCTTAAGGTAACCCTCTAATTTTTTATCCATTGGATCTGAAAAAGCACAGCTATCCTCCACTGGGATAGTGGTACGCTTGCTAAAGTAGAAACTGCTCCCTCCACCTTAGGGACCATTTGCCATAAGTCCCGGTGTGCGGCGTCTATTGGAAACATCTTTCTGAATATAGAGGGGGGTGAGAAAGGCACACCGGGTCTATCCCACTCCTTAGTAACAATGTCAGTACGTCTCTTAGGTATAGGAAAAAACGTCAGTACTCCGTCGTACCGCAAAATATTTATCCAACCTACACATTTTCTCTGGGATTGCAACTGTGTTACAATCATTCAGAGCCGCTAATACCTCCCCTAGTAACACACGGAGGTTCTCAAGCTTAAATTTAAAATTTGAAATGTCTGAGTCCCAGTTTATTTGGATCAGAACCGTCACCCACAGAATGAAGCTCTCCGTCTTCACGTTCTGCAAACTGTGACGCAGTATCAGACATGGCCCTTGCATTATCCGCTGCACATCTGTTCTCACCCCAGAGTGATCACGTTTACCTCTTAGTTCTGGTAGTTTAGCCCAAACTTCAGTCATAACAGTAGCCATATCTTGTAATGTGATTTGTAATGGCCGCCCAGATGTACTCGGCGCTACAATATCACGCACCTCCTGAGCGGGAGAATGCAGGTACTGACACGTGAGGCGAGTTAGTCGGCATAACTCTCCCCCTCGTTGTTTGGTGAAATATGTTCAATTTGTACAGATTGACTGTTTTTTAAAGTAGCATCAATACATTTAGTACATAAATTTCTATTGGGCTCCACTTTGGCATTAACACATATAGCACAGAGATATTCCTCTGAATCAGACATGTTTAACACACTAGCAAATAAACAGCAACTTGAAAATACTTTTCAAAGTAATTTACAAATAATATGAAAACGAACTGTGCCTTTAAGAAGCACAGAAAAAAATTATAACAGTTAAAATAATTAAGTTATAGCATCAATCTTTGTCAGAATATACAGTTTTAGCAAAGGATTGTTCCCCTCAGCAATTAAACAACACAACTTTAGCAAAGGTTTAATCCCATTAGCAAAGATAACAATTTCTGAAAGCAGGAAACAAATTACAGAATAAACGTTTTTATCTCAGTCAACTATAATTCTCACAGCTCTGCTGAGAGAAATTACCTCCCTCAAAATAAGTTTGAAGACCCCTGAGCTCTGTAGAGATGAACCGGATCATGCAGGGAATACAATTAGTTGCTGACTGAAATATTTGATGCATAGTAAAAGCGCCCCTCCCCCACACACACAGCAGTGAGGGAGAACAGAAACTGACAGAAAAAACAGATTTAAGCAACTGCCAAGTGGAAAATAGTGCCCAAACATTTATTCACTCAGTACCTCAGTAAATGAAAACGATTTTACATTCCAGCAAAAACATTAAACATAATCTCTAGTTATTAAACAGCTTTATGTCTTTCTTACAGTGTAATTCTAGTGAATTACCATTCTCCCAGAATACTGAAGTGTAAAGTATACATACATGACATTATATCGGTATGGCAGGATTTTCTCATCAATTCCATTGTCAGAAAATAAAAACTGCTACATACCTCTATGCAGATTCATCTGCCCGCTGTCCCCCTGATCTGAAGTTTACCTCACTCCTCAGATGGCCGAGAACAGCAATATGATCTTAACTACTCCGGCTAAAATCATAGCAAAACTCTGGTAGATTCTTCCTCAAACTCTGCCAGAGAGGTAATAACACACTCCGGTGTTATTTTAAAATAACAAACTTTTGATTGAAGATATAAAACTAAGTATAATCACCATAGTCCTCTCACACGACCTATCTAGTTGCTGGGTGCAAGAGAATGACTGGAGGTGACGTAGAGGGGAGGAGCTATATGGCAACTCTGCTGGGTGAAACCTCTTGCACTTCCTGTAGGGGAGCAGATAATATCCCACAAGTAATGATGACCCGTGGACTGATCACACTTAACAGAAGAAATCTAGTGTACATGTCCCTTTAACTAGAAGCATTTTTACTAATACAAGTGTAGCACGAAAATGCTTATATTTGGGAATACAATGTTAAGCCGCTTTATTAAAGGTTTATAAAAATCTCAAATGGATGCGATATGACAATTTACTTCATTCGCTACAAATCCTTAAAAGCTCATGAATAAAAGTTAATACATGAGTAAAGATTCTCAAGTTGCAATAAATGTTATGATGGGAAGTTCTCTCTCTTGGGGTAGAGTATACTAGCTGTATTAGGTTAAAAGAAAACCTGTGCTAACCCTAAAGCAAATCTGCACATTTTTGCAGATTAGCTTTCAACATAGAATACCAAAAGAACAAAGCAAATTGGAAAGTTGTTTAAAATTGCATGTCCTATCTGAATCATGAAAGTTTAATTTTGACTAGAATGTCCCTTTAAATAAAGTTATGTTAAATTATGCAAGTAATTTGTGTTTTGGATAGCAGAAAAAGTTATATTACAACTTATTACACTTCTAACACCTGGTTACTTCATAATGCCACCCAGCAGGCAACATTTTTTGTGGAGTACACTGTACAGTATACAACTAGAAAACTAATTGTAAACAAGTATACAACTCTGCAAAACTGATATAGGTTACAAAGGATATTTATTCCATACCATTCATACTATTAATCTTTATTGAAATAACTAGGAATAATCATTCATACATAACCTTAGGCTAAGTTAAAAACACTTAAACCAGGAGGCAAAAGTAGTATGTCTGTTAAAGTAATATAATAATATAGTCAGCCAGCAAAGTAATTTTTGAGGTAAACTAAGCCCTTACAATCAGAGGGCTGATTTAAGATTACTAATATATTTTTTATAGCTGTTGAGCTGAAGCTAACATAAGCAATGGATAACAGACACTAATTTTACATAACCCTGGTAAGCAGATTAAAAGGAACAAGGAGAGACAAAGCTACTCCTAGGGACCCCTGACGCGCGTTTCACAAAAAACGATTCCTCACATCAAGTAAACAGGCTTCATTCTAATATTATTGTTGAAAATGCATGTTTTAACATCTTCACAGCATCCAAGCTATTGCACAGAGGGGGTGGCTGAACCCTTTTTTCAGTGTTTTCATAAGCAGGTGATACAGTCAATAGGAAGAGCACCACCTGCTCTAAGAAAACCTACAACAGCAAGTTCCACTGTTGCAGACTCATCCTATGTCTCTTAATTTGTTTGCTGCCAAGGGAGTGCTCTTTTTCAACGCTGCGCTGTAATATAAAATACAGCTTGATAGCACTGGAAAGTTTAAATGAGGACATAGTTTAGCCAACATTTGTTTAGCTAGACCGCGAAGATTGAATTTCGTCACTTTAGAGGTGTCAAAACATTAGGGAGGCAGTGGTCCGATGACCGCTGCTTGTTAAATACGGCTTGCAGGTTTTCTTGTGGGTCGAAAGGCTTGTGAAGATTTTGATACATCGACCCCTAAATAGTGGAGTTTCCACTCCCCTAAGAGAGGCTGCAATGCATTCCATGAAACATAGAACCAGGACATTCCTTTACGCTGCACAATGATTATTGGTTGACATGTGCAAAGCTGGTCAATATATCTCCCTAATTTACTACACTTTAATGTCCCTTTAAATGTACGTTTCTTTATATATTTACCAGTTCTGGTTGCAATATTTATATATAAAGATTAAAAAATGCTGTCTGCTCACAAACTGTTATACAAATGTCATATTAAGATAAGGAATGACATTGATTGTGCATCCTTTAAAATCAGGTATTGGCAGCCCATTGAGAAGACCACACCTTAAAGCATCATGAACAACACTAGCTCACCCTCCGCTACCAACACCAGTGGTGACATTTACTTATCCCTGAACATCTCCTATACCGCCGCAGAAATAGTAATTGCTGCAGCTGCTACTCTGGGGAACAGCTTGGTGTGTGCGGCAGTCTTCCATGAGCGAAAGCTCTGGACAGTTACCAATTACTACTTGGTCTCTCTGGCAATTGCAGATATATGTGTTGGTGCATTTGCTATCCCTGGTGCCATCATGACAAACCTGGGCATCCCATATGAGAACCTGAATCTCTGCTTGTTGATGCTTTCCATCTTAATCATGCTAACCCTGTGCTCCACGTTTAGCCTTGTGGCAGTCGCC
The DNA here is from genome assembly GCF_027579735.1 of Bombina bombina. Lineage (NCBI taxonomy): Eukaryota > Metazoa > Chordata > Amphibia > Anura > Bombinatoridae > Bombina > Bombina bombina. Next base: position 1,160,912,296 of record NC_069502.1, read on the forward strand.
GTGGACCGTTACATTGCTATTTTAAACCCCCTTCGTTATAACAGTATTATGACACCTAGAAATACTCTGATTATCATCATTATGACATGGGTCACTGCATTTGTTATTGGGCTGGTGCCTATGATGGGCTGGCACAGACCCCCTTCCTCAACAGGCCAGTGTCTCTTTACATATGTGGTAGACATGACATACATGGTGTACTTAATCTTCTTTGGATTCTTCCTCTTGCCTCTCCTAGTCATGTTTATCATCTATACAAAAATTTTCTCAGCGGTTAAAATGCACATACATTTTCTAGCCATAAGACACCAGCATGATGACTTGGGTCAGCTGGAAGTGGGCATCAAAAAGGAGGTGAGAACTGCCACCTCTTTATTTGCAGTCATCTTCCTCTTTGTTCTCTGCTGGGTACCCCTTCATATTATGAACTGTGTGATGCTCTTCTGTTCTTACTGCCATATACCTCTTGCACTTCAGCAGACAGCGATCATACTTACCCACGCCAACTCTGCCATAAACCCAATCCTATATGTTTACAAGATGAAATCGTTTAGAAAAACTTTCAAAACTATCTTCTCATGCAGACGTAACACAGTGGTCCCTGCAGAGCAGCGCAACCAACTATCAAACATTCACTCATGTTAACCAACTTATAGGGGCATTGATCGTATGGTTTTAGAGGATGACAATAATTGTAGCTGCTCTTGTAGCATATAACAGAAGTCTTGTGGCTGCTGCGTACTTGCAGGTGTGTGTATATATAGACATTCATATATAAATGTCAGAAACACACAAACATTCATATATATTTATTAACATTCGATTTCAAGATCTATGTTACAAAATTATCTGATCCCGAGCAAGCTTATAAGTAACCCTAGAAAGACTGGAGACTTGCGGTGATGCAATGCTGCCCTAATAACATCCCATCTGGATTTCAAAATACCTGATCAAACTTGTATTTTGTATTTAATGTTTTTACTAAAGTGGGATTATACATCCACTGTGCTTCTTTAAGCAGATCTAATGATATATTCTTAATAGAGCAAACTAAAATAATCTAGTTTTGTGTCTCAGTACTGAATATATTTTTTACAACAACAAAAAAACCACAACCAGCTTTCTGGAATACCTTAAAATGCATAAAAGCAAAAACAAATCATAGTTTTCTGCACTTCAAAATATATTCATTTAACACTTTTTGCCGGTAACCAAAAATGCTAGAAAAGGCATAATTTGTAATTTCTTTAAGGCACTTAATCCTATGCAAAGGGGTATAAAAAGTTGTTAAAAAACGGACCTTAGCTTTTATTCAGATGAAATAAATGAATGCAGAAAGTTTATTCACAAACTGCTGCCACTGTGATGTCATTTTGTAGAGTTTCAAATGGGGAGGGCAACACCACCAATGACTACAAGTGTCTAATAGGGACATGAAACCCAAATGTTCATGTCATGATTCACAGCGAATACAATTTTCCAAATTACTTGGTTATCCTTTGTTAAAAGGCTCAATATATACAACAAGCAGCGCAACTAAATGGTAAACAAGGGAAAGAATAGCCTGAAATAAACAGTTAATTTAAGCAATATGTGGCACTGTTTGCCTGATGTTAACCAATATTACAATAAATTTAAAAATACTAAAATACTTAATTAAAAATAATATTACAATCTAATAAATACTGAAATCCCAAAGTCCCATAACCTGCAGTCCTGTAACTGGATTCACAACATATATGTAAATGAAATATCACCGTAATGTCATGGGTTAATTTCAGATGTCCCAGTCAATCACTTTCAGGATGAGATATTATGATAAACTGAGATCAATACTCTGTCCACTTAAATAGTGAGCACTTTGCTGGTGTTTTCCCGAATCGGTGAGGCGTGATTGACATTATGGGCACATTTTAATCTTGCACCTTGTAAGTGTGAATTTTTGTAGTCAGAGCTCTGACTGCAAATAAAGCCGATACAGTGAATCGCGGTTGCGCTTGTTTTTCTCTATTCCAGCTGTTAAAAGGCAGGTTGCTAGGCTCAGGAGAGTGCATGAGTCTACAACACTATACGGCAGCTATTTTGCATGAATGCTTTTTACCAGACCCTGCTGCTATTCAGTGCTCAAAAGCATTCTTGCAAAACTGCTGTTATATACTTCTCCAGACATGTGCCTGCTACCTACCCAAGTATTCCCTGCAACAAAGAACACCATGATAAAGTGCATTTCATAATAGAAGTACATTTTAAACTTTTTTTTTTTTTTAATTATTTGCTGTGAATCAAGTAAGCAATTTTAACGCAATGCTTGGGGCTATAGGCTTGCACTATAGGTAGAAATGCTTTATCCAAACTGCTTGGGACCAGAAGAGGTTTGGATTAGTTTGGATTTTGGAATAGTTGCATCAGTAAATGGGACAGTATGGAAAGGGGATGGAACCAAGTGTAAACAATATCTTATGTTATTTAGGCAATATTTACGTGTCATAATACAGCTTATACATGTATCCTAAAGCTAGTTTGATATTTTTAATAGATTGTGTATACACAGTATCATCAGAAATATAGTACAGTACTGTAGTCAGAAAGGGAATTGTTGTATTAGATTAATAGACTATTTGCATTTTAGAACACAAAAATCAATCAAAAGACACAGGCAGAGAAGATAAGTTACAGACAGGGGAGGCCTTTTTAATATATATATATATAAATAAAGGTAACAAAAGGCAGAGTGCAGCAGACGAAATAGATAAAAGTCCAAACTTTATTACAAATGGGTTAAAAGTCCACAACATCCATGGGAACAGTGAGTGAGACACAGTCACTTGTGCAAAACGGCTGACATGTTTCGACCCTCAGGTCGTAATCATAGCTGTTTAAGGAAACACCTGACAACCTATTTAAGGGAGTAGGTTACATCTCATTGGTTAAAAGATAATGAATTAAAAATTCAACAAGGTGTGTCAATAGGTAATTTCATTGCCTGCTCATACAATTTTAAACTCCTGCTTCCACAATTTAAAGAGCCCTATACAAAAAATGCTTTATATTAAAGTGTAGATAAGTCACTGGATAAACCAGTTAGGGAAAATACATAGGTAAATAAATTGACATTGTGTTAAATATTCATAGTATGCATTATATATCATATACAATACTAGATTTGTTAAATGTAGAGATACTAGAGTTTTGAGAATGGGACATAAGTGAACTGAATCACTAAATGACTATTGGAAATAGTGAGCTGAATATCAATGCATGATGATAAACATCTTGTTTAAGAAAAATGTTTAAAGTAAACCATGAAGCAAGTAAAGCAAATAAAGTGTGAAAATATATTGGTTTACATGACAAAAATCTTTGTATACTATTCATGATTCATATATTTAGCTCACTATGGTATACATATACACACACACACAGATATATATTTAGCTCACTATGGTATACATATACACACACACACAGATATATATTTAGCTCACTATGGTATACATATACACACACACACAGATATATATTTAGCTCACTATGGTATACATATACACACACACACAGATATATATTTAGCTCACTATGGTATACATATACACACACACACAGATATATATTTAGCTCACTATGGTATACATATACACACACACACAGATATATATTTAGCTCACTATGGTATACATATACACACACAGATATATATTTAGCTCACTATGGTATACATATACACACACACACAGATATATATTTAGCTCACTATGGTATACATATACACACACACACAGATATATATTTAGCTCACTATGGTATACATATGAGAATAACAAAAAATATATATATATATATACATATACACACACACACAGATATATATTTAGCTCACTATGGTATACATATACACACACACACAGATATATATTTAGCTCACTATGGTATACATATACACACACACACAGATATATATTTAGCTCACTATGGTATACATATGAGAATAACAAAAAAAATATATATATATATATATATATATATATATATACATATACACACACACACAGATATATATTTAGCTCACTATGGTATACATATACACACACACACAGATATATATTTAGCTCACTATGGTATACATATGAGAATAACAAAAAATATATATATATATATACATATACACACACAGACAGATATATATTTAGCTCACTATGGTATACATATACACACACACACAGATATATATTTAGCTCACTATGGTATACATATACACACACACACAGATATATATTTAGCTCACTATGGTATACATATACACACACACACAGATATATATTTAGCTCACTATGGTATACATATACACACAGATATATATTTAGCTCACTATGGTATACATATGAGAATGACAAGAATATATATATATATACATATACACACACACACAGATATATATTTAGCTCACTATGGTATACATATACACACACACACAGATATATATTTAGCTCACTATGGTATACATATACACACACACACAGATATATATTTAGCTCACTATGGTATACATATGAGAATAACAAAAAATATATATATATATATATATACATATACACACACACACAGATATATATTTAGCTCACTATGGTATACATATACACACACACACAGATATATATTTAGCTCACTATGGTATACATATGAGAATAACAAAAAATATATATATATATACATATACACACACACACAGATATATATTTAGCTCACTATGGTATACATATACACACACACACAGATATATATTTAGCTCACTATGGTATACATATACACACACACACAGATATATATTTAGCTCACTATGGTATACATATACACACACACACAGATATATATTTAGCTCACTATGGTATACATATACACACACACACAGATATATATTTAGCTCACTATGGTATACATATACACACACACACAGATATATATTTAGCTCACTATGGTATACATATACACACACACACAGATATATATTTAGCTCACTATGGTATACATATGAGAATGACAAGAATATATATATATATACATATACACACACACACAGATATATATTTAGCTCACTATGGTATACATATGAAAATAACAAAAAATAGAAATGGAGATAGCAATAGCAAATGTGGTTCTTGCACAAAAGCAAATTGAAAATGAATGTAAATACAAATGTAAATGTAAATACGCTGCAGAAGAGGGAGATAACCATCGGACAAAAGCCCCAAAAATGACAACTATTTCCAGAAATTGATTAAGTCATATTCAGAGTTAAGGCCATTTGGCACCCTAGTTTGGAGCTTGAAAATCCAGTACATCTCCCTCTTCTGTAGCAACTTCTCTCGGTCGCCATCTCTAGGTGGACAGAGAACCCTCTCTATAGCTTGCCATCTCAAAGTATTGATGTTATTGTCATGGCAGCGGGCAAAATGTCTAACGAGTGGGGTGCTAGCCTCACCTGCCTGTATTGTAGACAGGTGGTTTCTGATGCGAACTTTTACCTCGTTAGTAGTGAGGCCTACATATTGTAGGTGGCACGATGTACAGGTGAGCAAGTATATCACATATGAGGTAGTACATTTCAAACAACTGGTGATTGGGAAAGTTTCCCCTGTAACCTCTGATCTAAATATGTTAGAAGCGGTGATATACTCACAAACCCGACATTTTTGTCTGCACTTGTAAAGGCCCTTTTGTGTAAGCCATGAACTAGTTGGTTTGTCAAGTTCTGGTAATGATGATGGTGATAGAGTATTTGCTAGAGTACGTGTTCTCCGATAGGAACAACGTAGTCCGTTTTTCACACATTTTTCCAGTTTGTCATCAGCGGACAAGAAGTTAAAATGTTTTTTAACGATACTGCATATCTCTTGATATTGTGCACTAAACTCTGTAACAAATGTAATGCCCTGAGAGTCAGTATTGAGTTTTCTGGATGTCATAGACTGTTCTTTAATTAGTTCATGTCTATCAATACTCTGAACTTGTCTCTTTGCTTTATGTATGATTTTGTCAGGGTAGCCTCTTTGCTTGAGCCTTCTAGTAAGGTCTTCAGATTGTTTGCAGAACATATCTTCCTGACTACAGTTTCTCTTTACTCTGACAAATTGTCCTTTGGCAACAGCAAAAGGGACATGGGTTGGGTGGCAGCTTTTGGCGTGTAGCAACGCATTCCCAGCAATGGGTTTCCTATAGATGTTACTGATGATTTTTCCTTCTTTAGTGCCAGTTAGAGTAATGTCCAAAAAATTAATTGAATTATTATGTAATTCAGAAGTAAATCGAATACCATAGGTATTGTCATTAAGATTGGACATAAAGTTAGAAAAATCTGCATCATCACCCAACCAGATGACCAGTAGGTCATCTATGTATCGCCCATAGTAATGGATGAAATGTCTAAAGGGATTACCATCTCCATAGATGTGGGACAGCTCCCACCAATCCATGAACAGGTTGGCATAGGAGGGGGCGAATTTCGCCCCCATGGCTGTCCCACATCTCTGGAGATAGAATCGATCCTCGAATTTAAAATAGTTATGGGTCAGTAGATATTTAAGTAGCCGTAAGATGTACATCTGAAAGTCATGGGTAAGATTGGAATGATGTTTCAGAAAGTATGCTATCCCTTCCAAACCCTCTTTATGTGGGATGGACGAGTATAGGGCAACAACATCAATTGATGCCCATCTGAATACATCATATTTCCAATATATGCCTTCCAATATCTCAATTGCATGTTTGGTGTCCCGAAGGTAACCAAACAAAGAGACTACCAGTGGTTGCAGAAGGCTGTCTATCCATTGTGAAATGTGTTCAGTTAGAGAACCTATTCCGCTCACTATCGGACGTCCCTTGATATCTGTAAGGGATTTGTGCACTTTAGGCAAGTGATGGAAGATGGGCACTATAGGGTGTTTAACACACAAATACTCAAATGTTTTAATGTCAAAGTGTCCATCTTCTAATCCATCGTCCAGCAAGCTAAATAGCTCTTTCTGGAAGGCTCTGGTTGGATCGGACGCAAGGGGGGCATAGTTCTCCGTGTCATTGAGCTGGCGAAGGGCCTCCTTAACATAATCAGTCCGATTAAGGACGACTATGGAGCCACCCTTATCCGCCGAGCGGAAAACTATGTCCTCCCTGCATCTCAACTCCTCCAGAGCCACTTTTTCTTGCCTGGTAAGATTTTGTTTGGTACGTGAGCCACTGGATATGAGTTCCAAAAGATCACGCTCCACTCTCTTGAAAAAGGTTTCAAGAACCTGGCCCCTATGCTGTATGGGATAAAAGGTAGAGGGGTTTCTGAAACCACCATGGGAGTTTAGTCTGTCTGATTCAGAATCTTCTGAACCTTCCCTTAAGAGATGTTCAAGAGTTAAAGTATCACATGCTTCCTTAAAGGAAGCTTTGTGAATGGAGGTTTTTGGATTAATGCTCATGTTTCTAATAGAAAATTCAGCATTATCAGGGGCATTTTCCGGGGTGTCATTGTAAAATTTATTTAGAGTGATATTTC
>NC_069502.1:1160927332-1160937332 GCF_027579735.1 Bombina bombina
CCACGAGCGTTCAGCGACTAACAAATGCACACGTCTAATGAGCATGTACAAAAGTACATAGTAAATATGTATATGCATTTTGTGACTGGCTGATGGCTGTCACATGGCAGAGGGGGAGGGAAAATCTAATTCATTTTTAAATTTGCCAGAAAATATTCTACTGCTCATTTCCAAATCAAATGAAGTGATATTGCATTGTCTTTTTATTGTGCAATTATTCAATTGTACTGTATTTAGTCGCTCTTTAACACGTTACCTTCTCTATTTTCTCTTCACAGCCTTTGCAAGTGCTTCTGTTGGACTTTGCATATTCAGCTGCAAAATCATTCAAAGTCATAGTTCCTTTGCCTCCCTCAGAAGCACCACCTTTGTCTGGAAGAAAACAGAAATGATACTAATTTTATCTTCCCACCAGCTCATGTTATTTGTTATGGTCTCTCAATATCATGCGTGTTATCCTAAGCAAGGTCAGCTCCATCTGGCAGCCAATGAGTCAGCAGTCAATGATCACTAGCTCAGTGAACATCTATGCAGGTGCCATTATATAATATAATGGCACCTGCATAGATGTTCACTGAGCTAGAATACACATATACTATGAACTAGACATAAAACTGGGTGTATTTTGCATTATAAACCGACTATGTGTCTTTTATTTAAAGCACCTTAAAGGGACACTGAACCTAACATTTTTCTTTTGCAATTCAGAAAGATCATGCAATTTTAAGCAACTTTCTAATTTACTCCTATTATCAATTTTTCTTCGTTCTCTTGCTATCTTTATTTTGGTTTCAGTACTCTGGACAGCACTTTATTGGTGGATGAATTTATCCACCAATCGGCAAAGACAACCCAGGTTGTTCGCAAAAAATGGGCCGGCATCTAAACTTACATTCTTGCATTTCAAATAAAGATACAAAGAGAATGAAGACAATTTGATAATAGGAGTAAATTAGAAAGTTGCTTAAAATGTCATGCTCAATCTGAATCACAAAAGAAAAATTTTGGTTACAGTTTCCCTTTAATGTCAGAAAGCTGGGCATAAAAAATATATATAATTACATACAGAAATATGCAAATGGAGAGAGTATGCACCTGATCATCTAATTAAAGGGATGTTAACATTTAAAAATGAATCACTCATAAAATATTTAAATAAAATCAAAACAATATATATATATATATATATATATATATATATATATATATATATATATATATATATATATATATATATATATATATATATTAATGATGTGATTGGTTAGCACAGGTCACACGCTCATTTACATCTGCCCCTGCTTGGTCACAGCAAAGAAAACCTATAACACCGATTCCACCAAACCTCTGAATATCCCTGATCTGCTCTTGATTTGCAAAACCCACCAGTATGTCCTAACACAACAGATGATTTTAACACATTTATTGTGTATGCAGATGCTTTGCAGTGTGGTGCTTAAAGGGATATGAAAGTCAAAATCAAACTTGCATGATTCAGATAGAGCATGTCATTTTAAGACACTTAATTTACCTTTTAATTTCTAATGTGCTTCGTTCTCTTGTCATCCCTTGTTGAAAAAGAATACACACTTATACACTACAAGGAACTAGCTGCTGATTGGTGCCTGTGATTGGCTGACTAGATGTGTTCAGCTAGTGCAATGTTGTTCCTTCAGCAAATGATAACAAGAGAATAAAGCAAATTGGAAAGTTGTATGTTCTATCCAAATCATGAACGACAATTTTGGGGTTTCCTGTCCCTTTAATTGCGGATTATATATGGGTAGAAATAAGTAGTGAAAAGTACAACATACGCACCCGTTATACTTGTGGACTGACTGGTTATCAGCAAAATCATTTAATGGCCCGAGTATAATAATTAGGAAATCAGCATTAAAAAGGAGATAGGAAAGTCAAATGTAAACCTGCATGGCTCAGATACATCGTTATTTTAAGACACTTTTAAACTCACTTCTATTATCAAATGTACTTTGTTCTCTTGGTATCCATTGTTGAAAAATATGTACATATCCCCCACTAGTGCGAGCTAGCTGGTGATTGGTGCCTGCACACATTTGTCTCTTGTGATTGGCTGACTAGATGTGTTCAGCTAGCTCTAAGTAGTGCATTGCTGCTCCTTCATCAAAGGATATCAAGGGAATAAAGCAGATTTGATAACAGAAATACATTGGAAAATTTTATGTTCTATCTGAATCCTGAAAGAAAACAATTGGGTGTCATGCCCCTTTAAATGTGACTCCATATTTGTCAAGTAATTACCCAGAGTCTGTGGTGCTGGATCCTGTTTTTCCTCTACAAGTTACAGCAACTATTTTGCAACAATATTAGAGGGACACTAAACCCAAACTGTTTCTTTCATGATTCAGATAGAGGATGCAATTTTAAGCAACTTTATAATTTACTCCTATTATCAATTTTTCTTTGTTCTCTTGCTATCTTTATTTAAATGGCAGGAATGTAAAGCTTAGGGGCGAGCCCATTTTAGGTTCAGCACCCTGGATAGCACTTGCTTATTTGTGGCTACATTTAGCAAACCATTAAAGTAAATGTAAATTTTGATGCTAAAGTGCCCGGTTTTTAAAAATTCGATTAAAAACAGGGGCACTTTAATTCATCAAAATTTACATTTCACTCCTGTTGTGAAAATATAATTACCTTTTAATCTTGACAGCCGCTCCAGCTTCCTCCGCCCGTCGCAAAGGCTCTTCCTGGGTCTAAAATGAGGAATCCGGCTTCCTCCAATCAAGGCGTTGAATCAGACACTGATTCCCCTGGGGTGGGGGGGGGGGAAGCCGAGATTGGAGGATGACCTATCCATCATTTCTGACGTCAGAAATGGCTTGCAACGACCGGGGGAAGCTGGAGCGGCTGTCAAGTTTAAAAAGGCAAGTAATTTTTCACAACAGGAGTGAAATGTAAATTTTGATGAATTAAAGTGCCCCTGTTTTTAAAGGGACAGTCAACAGCAGAATTTTTGTTGTTTTAAAAGAGATAATCCCATTATAACCCATTCCCCAGTTTTGCACAGCCACCACGGTTATATTAATATACTTTTTAGCTCTGTGATTAACTTGTATCTAAGCATCTTCTGACAGCCCCCTGATCACATGACTTTTTATTTATTATCTATTGACTTTCATTTTAGCCAATTAGTGCAGTGTCTGCCACAATCCACGGGCGTGCTCACAATGTTATCTATATGGTTTACATGAACTAGCTCTCCCCTGCTGTGAAAAGCAAATACAAAAGCATGTGATTAGAGGTGGCCTTCAAGGGCTTAGGAATTATCATATCAGCCTTCCTAGGTCTAGCTTTCAACTAAGAATTTACATTCCTGCTTTTTAAATAAAGATAGCAAGAGAATGAAGAAAATTTGATAATAGGAGTAAATTAGAAAGTTGCTTAAAATTGCTGCTCTACCTGAATCATTAAATAAATAAAAAAATGTGGGTTTAGTATCCCTTTAAGAACCACTCAGATGTATTTGCTGCGACACAGTAATTTTACTGTTTGGCGCTTGTTTTCGCGTTCTTTGTTTTGACTAATAAAATAAAATCATGGTCATATTTTATTTCTGCTACCTTCTCCTGACCATGCTTAATTTTTACCCACAGCCTGCTGTATACCTGACCCCAGATCTCTTAATCATCATCATGTTTTTGACAGAAGGATCTTAAAAAGCACAAGAAACCCAAAAAATTATATTTAATGATTCAGATAGAGAACACACAATTGTATACAACTTTTCAATTAACTTCTATTACATAGTTTGCTTTGTTCTCTTGGTATCCTTTGTTGATATATCAGCATTTTACTACTGGGAGCTTTCTGAACACATTGGTCATCCAATTAAAAGAGGTATAAATGAGCAGCAACCAATCAGCAGCTTCTGAGTCTACCTAGGTATAATTTTCAACAAAGGATATCAAGAGAACAAAACAAATTACATAATAGAAGTAAATTGGAAAGTTGTTAAAAAGCACTTGCTCTTTCTGAATTATGAAAGAAAAAAATGTGGGTTTCATGTCCCTTTAACAATAATACAGTGCAATTAGACTTTTTTTTTTTAGCCCATACTTTATTTTGTAAGATGGGAGATAAATCTTCTGGGACACAAAATGAATAATGAAGTTAAAATATTTTGACAACATTGGTTCATTATGGAAACAAATAAACTAACAAGGGGTCGACAAATCTGTTTAAAATGTAGGATCCAGTAAGAATATTTAGGAGCCAGACAGAGGTATTTGTATATAGATATATGGATTATAAAAAGTTAGGAGCCAGGGGTAAATTTCTAGCCTTTGGTTTGTCGAGCCCTGAACAGGACATACATTATTTGTTTATTTTCCATCTATTAGTTAGCTAAATCAAATGAAATGAATGGATGTTGTATTTGTTCATTCAATTTAAAGGGACAGTCTACACTTTAGTCATCTTAAAGTCTATACCTAAGATTAAGTTACAAATAGCCTCCTGCACCCTGTTCTATATCATGCAGCAGGAACAGTAAACAAGTTATTTTAAAATGAATATTGTTTCTGGCCAGTTTGAAATAGTTAAGCTCACTGATGACATCATGATCTGGGCTGCATATGGCATCCAATCACAAAAGGCTCACTAGTTGGATTTAATAGACTGTCAATGCTATTCAGCATAGTGCCTAGATGCAGCCCAGATCGTGATGTCCTCAGTGGGCTGAGCTTGGCAGCCATTTCAAAGTGACCTGAACAATATTCATTTTAAAATAATTTTTACTGTTCCTGCTGCATGATATAAAAAGGGCGCAGGAGGCCATTTGCATCTTAATCTAAAATAAGACTTCAAGATGACTAAGGTGTAGACAGTCCCTTTAACTGTACGTTCCTTCAAGCACAGAATGAATGGCAATCTAAATATACAAGTCTTACCCAGAAAAGGGGACTATAGCTACACCCAGGAGCTTATACAGATGTGGACTTACCTGCTGTAGCGCCACCCGTTTCAATTGCCTTTTTAATTTTATCCTGATCATCCCATCGCAGTTCGGTAAAACCATCAATATCCCCATGGGATAAAACTCGGGCGCGCTTCCAGAAACAAGAGTAATGATACCAGTGTGGGACTTTTCCATCAAACATTGGAGACTAGAAAAAATAACAGACAAAGGAAGCAATGTTTTACAAAATGAAGTAAAAAAGCAAAAGAGTGCTGTTTTTTTTTTTTTTTTTTAAATGCATGATCCTGACTTAAATAAGCAAATGTTTCTCATTACAGATGCAGCTGTAGGAGTTGTCTTTATCAGCCAGTGAGGATTAAGATATACAGACTGGCAATGTTTAAATTTACATGGCTTTATTGTTATATGCATTTCTGTATTGTTATATGCATTTCTTCCATTTGTATGAATAAGTACAATGTACTTTAAAAAGGGAAAAAAAAAACCCTCATAAAATGTTTAGTTATACATAACAAAATCACTTTACAATGTACTTTAATTTTTATTGCTTTGCTTCCTTTTATTGTAATTTAGCCCTGAAAACTTCCTTTAGCAAACATGCTTCTGGGAAAAGTTATAACAGTTTTTCAGCGGGATATTCTCTAGTATAATAGGTAATTCACATAATTGGATTTATATCCTATCTATTGAGTGTGGAATAGGCCCAATTTATTAACCCTTTGAGTGTTAAGCACTTTTTCCCACCCCAGATCCCCAAGACTTACACTATACTTAACATTGTTAAGTATAAATAAAGTGTAATTGCGCGTGATTTCACCGCACAAAACGTGATGCCCCGGCGATGCCTGTCACTCTAAAGGCACGATCGCCGGGGTAGGAGTGGGTAGGAGCCCCCAGATCTCCCTCAATGTGGGAGAGTGCTAGTGACGGCTCGGAGCCGTCATTAGCACCAGAGTGGGAAACTCTAACGGCTCAGAGCCGTCATTAGCACTTAAAGGGTTAAACAAAGCAAACTATTTTACAGCAAAGCAATAATAAACATATAGTGAAAGTTAATTGAACTTTCATGGTGGTGAAAGAACATGCAATTTTAAATAACTTTCCAATTAACTTCTAGTATCTAATATGCCCTGTTTCCTTGGTATCCTTTGAGGAAAAGCACTGCACTACTGGGAGCTAGTTACTGATTGGCTGCTGCATATATGTCTCTTGCTGACCCAAAGTGATCAGCTAGCTCCCAGTAATTCATTGCTTTGCTTTCAAAAAAGGATACCAAAAAATTGAAGCAAATCCGATGATAGAAGTAAATTGGAAAGTTGTTTAAAGCTGCATACTATATCTGAATCATGAAAGAAAAGAATTGTGTGTTTCATGTCCCTTAAATGTATGCCCAATGGCCAATTTTACCTGCTGAGATTCTTTTTTTTTTTTTTTAACAAATGGCTCCTTTACTTTTATATTTGCATTTGAAAGATCTCTTTTATGTTTGTTGAAACCAGCACTTACAACAATACTGGCTATAGAATAAGCTATGTAATCACGAGACAAATTAGCATAAACCAACTTCATAGTAAGGGTTGAAGAGAGAAAGAGAGCCCAGCAAATTTAAAGGGACACTAAACACAATTTTTTTCTTTCATGATTCAGATAGAGCATGCAATTTTAAGCAACTTTCTAATTTACTCCTATTATCAATTTTTCTTTGTTCTCTTGTTATCTTTATTTAAAAAGCAGGAATGTGAAGCATAACGCTGGCCCATTTTTGGTTGAGAACATGGGTTATGCTTGCTAATTGGTGGGTAAATGTAAGCCTCCAATAAGTGCTATCCATAGTGCTGAACCTAAAATGGTCTGGATGCTAAGATTTACATTCCTGCTTTTAAAATAAAGATAGCAAGAGAACGAAGAAAAGTTGATAATTTGAGTAAATTAGAAAGTTGTTTAAATTTCATGCTCTATCTGAATCATAAAGAAAAAAATTGGGTTCAGTGTCCCTTTAAAATGATGTTCTTGCAGCATCTTTGAATACAATTACCAGTTATTGTCTTTTTAATGGGACACTTAAGTCAAAATTAAATGTTCATGATTCAGATGCAGGTTTAAACAATTTTCCAGTTTACTTCCATTACCAATTTGTTCTTAGTATTTTTATATGCACACTTTCTGACGCACCAGCTCTTAATGAGCAAGATTTCACAATGTATATGAATACCAGTCTGTAATTGCTGTCATGACACAGGGGGCATTGTCTTTTTATTGTGCATTGCTGGATTATACAGTTCTGCTGTAATGTAATGTGACCTCCAATGTTTTTGGGTGGCCATTTATTTAAGTCTTAATTTTTCAGCTATGTCTGGCACAACATATTGGGTGCTGGAATTCATATCACTGCACATTATATGCATAAGAGATGCACATTACAACTGAGAAAAAAAAGCTACTTATTATTATTATTATAATGTATTGTAATTCAATGCTATGAAAAGCAATTTAGCTCTGCTGGGGTTTTACTAAAAGAGTAAAATAACAAAGAAAAGAAAACAATGGTCGGTTCATTCCTGTAATGAAGTAATGAGGAATGTGTACAGTCATTCAGATAGGGAGTTGTCGACCAAGTATGCCTGAAGGGAAAGATTAGACACAACTGAATTATGCGGGAAATTAGATAAAATCCAAGGCCTGTTTAATCTCAACCCCCCAAATAGATCCTGTGGAGACTAAGACATTTACCATCCATTCTACCTGAAGTCTACAGCAAGTTAAAGGGATATGAAACTCAAATTTGTTCTTCCATGATTCAGATAGAAAATGCAATTTTAAGCAACTTTCTAATTTACTCCTATTATCAATTTGTCTTCGTTCTCTTGATATCTTTATTTGAAAGCAGGAATGTAGTAAGCTTGGGAGTCTGTTTTTGGTTCAGCATCTGGGTAGCGCTTCCTGATAGTATGGGAGGGATAGTTGAACAACAGTAAGGGACAAAGTGTTACTAACAAACAAAAATAATGTATGAAGCACTCAAAGAGGATAAAAAGTGCTTTTATAACGAAATTAAAAGCACTTCATGGAGTAGGATTGCCACCTTTCCTGGAAAATACCGGCCATGCTCATTAACGTAAGTAATTATGCAACATAGCTCAGTAACTAAATCTGCTAAGACTGATTTTAAAATTATTTCTAAGCAGATTTCAACATACTCAGTAGAAGTTTTACTACTAAATATTTATTCTTTATTTTTTACCTTGACATAAACAAATACCAGTCATGTTGGTAAAATGTTGGGTGGCAGCCCTATTCACAAAGGCATCTCTTCAAAAGTCGTCAACCCCCCCGCCCCTCGCCCACACACACAAGACTGGCTTGTATTTTTAGTTCAGAACTTGCATTATCAGATCTGCTGCATATGACAGTCAGAAACTGGACATTAGATACCTGAGGGTAAAAACCATTTGTTATGAAAGGCCGTGAGTGCTACAGCAAGGTGTTTTTCGACTGGTGAAAAATATATTACTAGTCCACTAAATGCTAACTATTGAAAGAAGGGAAAATGAGGAAAATGTATCAGTACACAGCTTTTGAGGCTTTGCAGTGCAGGTTCTCATTCTCAATAGTGCATAGTCTACTTTATAGTAGTGTCTATTACATGCAGTTATATGAAAATTGGTTTATAATGTCCCTTTAACATCTTCACCACCTCAGAAGTTGTGAGATCAATCACCCTCAATACTCACTTGCTCAGGATGATTGACATGCCCTAAATAGTTGCATGAGACCAGGGAGCGGCATTGCACAAGAGAACTCTATGGTTGAGTCCCGTGTGGCTAGCACAGCTATTGGATAAGAGGTGGAAACTTCACCTCATGAAAAAAGAAATAGTTTTTTCATGGGTGTTAGCAAGGTTGTTATTTTAGTAAAACATGCACAAAATAAAAGTATCTTTTTAGCACATATTCACTTCAAAATCATGAATTAAGGTCCATTTAACTTATTCTATAGATTCAGGCTAATGTTTGAAAAGAGATAAAATTTGATCTGAAACCATAAAATGTTTCAGATCAAATTTAAAATAAAAAAAAAAGTTCCCAATTACCTTCTCTTATCAAATTTGCTTTGTTCCCATGATATTCTTTGTTGAAGAGATACCCAATTCAGATAATTTTTAAATATACTTCTATTATCAAATTGTCTTTGTTCTCTTGGCATCTTTTGTTGAAAAGTAGGGATGTAAACTCAGGCGCTGGCCCATTTCTGGAGCACTATATAGCAGCAGTTTTGCAAATATGTTACCCATGTGCAAGAGCACTAGTAGTACTGGTATCGATACCTACCTAGATATCTCTTCAACAAAGAATATGTTAAATACAGTAGGAGATGCGGGCAGAGGTTCGGCGGTAGGTTTACCATAACACAATGAATGAAAGTGCCAGTTTTTAAAGTTTATTGTTAGATACTGGGCATGGGCAGCAAATTCAATTAACTTTAATATTTTCTTTTTCTGCATTGACTTGGTAATGGAATGGTGAGATGGTGTAAATAACAGAGGAATTATAAACGGATGTGTGAAATGTTTTTAATTTTCAGTTACATTGAAGTCAGGTATGCAACTTAAACGGACATTAAAGGGACATTCCAGTCAAAATATAAATGCACATAGATAAATTACATCTTTGAATAGAAACATATTTGCAATATAAAGGTATTGGCAAAAATGCTTCTAGTAAGAGTTATCACTGTTTTAGAGTTAACATTTTTCTCTGCATGTGAAGCATAGCTAGATATTGTCACTGCACCCACATTTTAAATAATTGCTGACATGATACAAGTCCCGCTGATGATATGAGCAGCTACATTAATAAATGGAGTCATTACCAGATAGTACAAGCAGCTTAGGCTCCCAGAGCAAGGGTTGTGTTTAAAATGCTGGTGCACGGTGCATACTTAAATACACTTTTGAAACAGCTATAGCTTTTTAGCATATATATTACAAAATTGCTTCTGTTCAGTACCAAAATGCAACCATGTGGTTTTCAATTTTGGCTG